>NW_019396198.1:239757-319269 GCF_000591075.1 Eurytemora carolleeae
TCTTTCCTACTTTCTGAAAGGTTTCACATCGATATGTATAAGGATATCTACTCGATATAAAGCAATATTTATTAATACTTATTTTAACTCAAACTCTTAACTAAATGAATATAGAAAAAATATGCCGGTTTAAGAAAGTTTTATATAGATATTTGTAATCATCCAGAACAAAATTTTTTATCAAAATTAAACTTTTTTAGGTTTATTGGACGTTTTCAAAAAAATGCAAAAAAAATCATTTCAGACACCCCTAGGCTTAGTACGTCAATATAATTCACCAAAACCATACTGCAGTCCTTCAATTATCATACAGGGAAATTTTCATCTTTCTAAACATCCCAACGAAAGATTTGACAGGTCAGAACCGCCATTTCCTTATGAGCATCCATAGCTAGAAAATGTCTAACGAATCGGACAAGTCTATTGTGTACATTGTAAACATTACACCCGCAGTACACAGTTCACAAGTTCACTTATAAACTGTGATTTAAATTCAGTTGATAAAACTTAATAATAGAATATTAAGTATCAAAATATACCCAAACCGATTGGTTTATTTTATGAAGTTGAAATTGTTCATTTTTGAGGATTTTTGATCCTTTCCCGAATAACGCTTTTATGGACAATAAATTATTAAATTAAAATATTAAATTGTAGTTTTTCCTTTAAAAATATTTTAATATGGGGTTTATGAAAGTTTATATCTATTAATGAAAGTGGTTTTTTAAATTCTATTTTTCTTTTTACAATTAGATCAATGATCATAGATCCTTAAAAATTTAATAACAGGTTCAGGCGTTTACAAAGATTTATAAATAACCTATAAATAACCTCGTCCCACTCCCAGCATTTCCATAATAAAAGTTGCCCCACTTTTTTGGAAATCTCTCAGATTCAGGGGCGTTTTCAGGGGGGAGATTTTACCCCTGAATCAGTGAAATCTATGGTTTTCAAGGGATGCTTGGGCCCCAACGGATGCTGAGCCCACCCTCACCCCTAGAAAAATTTCTGAATACGCCCCTGGATGAGATGTGAATATTCGATGGTACTCTATAATAATAATAATTTAGCTAAAACTTATTTCCAGATGAAAGAATTGAGATTGATAATATTGTATTTGTAGACTAAGATGAAATTTAATCAGATATAAGAAGAAAAGCTGATTTCTTAAACTTCAAAATGCGAAGAGTTAAGGTATATTTAAATCCTCCATTTATCAGGTCAGGTGGAATGTTTGCATGATCAACAATAAGTGAGATATTCTAGTTTTTCAATGAAAAATAGGACTATTTTCAACTGTGGATTTTAACCTCAAAAAATCGGATTTCAATCGGCTTTTGATTTCATCTACAGTGGTAGGCGAATCATATCAATACAATGAAGACGACTTTCAATTTAAATTTTTATTTAAATCAAGCTGAACTATTTTTGGTTTAGTTGAACAATTACCAGAAAATTGTTAAAATGTGCTTATTTCTGGGTTTGGTTGGGTTTAGACATTTTACCGGGCCGAGCGGTGCGGCTAGGAGTTTAAATACATGTTAAAAATACTTTAATTACAAATAGAATACTTTGCGCCGTTATAATGCCTTCAGTGTTAAAGTTAAATCTAAGAGTTATGAAAATGAATATCTTCACTTTGATTTTGGAATATTTCTTCTTGTCTACAGCTTGAACACATTTGAGAAATTCCCAGAAACCTAACCTGACCCTGAAATAATACACACATTTTAACTCCCAAAATTTTTTATGTTTTTTTATTTAGACTTTTTTCGATTTTAAAGCGTTTTTCTGAATTTGGCCGTTTTTATTTTTGGCGTTTTTTATTTTGGGCATTCTGTAACATTGGGTGTTTTGTAATTGGGCGTTTTGTTGCACTGGGCGTTTTTTTTTTGCCGTTTTGTTATTGGGCGTTTTTTTAGGCGTTTTGTTATTGGGCGTTTGTCTCTATAAAAATAGAGATTCTCTTGAAATTACGTCTACAAAATACATTTCATTTAAACTTTCATTTCAAAGAGAATACTTTGCGCCGTTATAATGCCTTCCGTGTTTAAGTTACATCTAGGAGTTATGAAAACGAATATCTTCACTTTGATTTGGGAATTCTAAAAATAGTTTTTCTTGTTCACAGCTTCATCACTGGAGAAATGGCTGTTGTCATGGCAATCTTTTAAGAAAAATATTGTTACAATGAAAATGTCTTGACTCAGTCAAACCTTGAACTAATATACACATTTGAACTCCTATTCACAGCGCTCGGCCCCCTAGCCTGTCCTAGTCGCAGCGCTCGGCCCAGAAACTGTCTTAAGCTAACCTATCCCTGAAATAATACACACATTTAACTAAAAAAATTTTGATTGTTTTTTATTTCGACTTTTTTCGATTTTAGAATTTTTGTTATTGGGCGTTTGTCTCTATAAAAATAGAGATTCTCTTGAAATTACGTCTACAGTCCCATTTAGTTTGATCGTTTATCTATCTTGATTTTGGTCACACAAGGAAACATAAAAAGATTTTTCTCTCCGCTATCATTTTGATTTTGATTTCTCATTTTCAGGGTTCTGATGAAAACAAAATAAGGAGCTGGGGCTCAAGGAATATAGTTTATTGAAAAATGAAAATGAGGCTTAATACTTTTATATACTTTATCCTCAATTTTTTCATTAAAAAATGAAGTGATAAAAACCTAAAAAAAAATGAGACAGAATTTTATTTGACGAGGGGGAAATTAATTTTTTTCTAGAATACTGAACACTCAATATAATAATTGTTTGAAATTTTATTTTTAATATTTATTTGATAATCTTCTCTTCAAAACTTGTATTAGAGGAGAGTTTCTAGTTTCCTGTATTGGATACACTGTAGGTATAATGAATATATTTTAAAGAGAGAAACCGGCAATGTATGGGGGTTGAAGTTTGAACTGAATATGCAATATTGTGGACAAATTCATTTGAGACATATAAAACGTTTCTACGACGTATATTTACTGAGTTTGAGCGCAAAGTCAGTAAATCATTAATTTTTTGGTACGTTTTTAGAATCGGTTCTTTGAATTCTTAAATAACGTAAATGTAAACAAAATTCTACAGTAAACTAATAAGTTATTAAGGAACAGGTTGAGAAAACAAAAATTAACTTTTATCATTAAAAAGAAGTAATTTTATTCAATTATTAGTTTCTATAATCTCTCCCAAAGATTTTCTGCAGATTTTCTGGAATTTTCATTGAAAAGACGACATTTGAATAATTTGTAGAAATCTGCGAACAAATTCATAGAAAATAAGAAATTCAATATTATACGATTAAATGTTTAAATACATTTTTACGTGAATTGTTATGTTAATAAGATAATTATATTTTTTAAGGTATTGGGAATATTGTTCAATTCCCCTTCCTTGTATTCCGGAACGGTGGAGCAGCGTTCCTGGTTCCATATTTGTTATTTTTAGGTATATTATCACATTGTTAATACTTCCCTTCTATTTTTGATATCAGAAAAAAAGTGTTGAAACCAACCTAGGTGTAAAAATTATTTTTGAAAAATTAACAGTTATTTCAGATCTTTTATTCCATTAGAATAAATAAATTAATGATTTATTATAACTGTTCTTGGAGTTCCTGGCCAAAGGTATTTTGGTTAAGAATATTATTTTTTCTCTCGGAAATTAGTTTTTACTGGCTTCATGTCAACATGTGACAGCCTAAAATCATTGATAGTTGGTAAGAGTCATAAAAAAAATCTTAACAAATAGATTTCCGGAAGAATGAGCGATGAATAAAAATTATACAATTACGAGCTGATATAAGAAACAAGCAAAGCATTCGAAAATTTGAATTCAATGATGGACGAACAATTTCTTTAAAAATTCATCTAATGAGAAACCTTAATTTGAAGGATGCGCAAATGTGTGGCATTCATACGCGGGGGGGGAGGGGATTGATTCTCTCCTTTCCTTATCTTACAATGAGATTTCTCATGTTTAGTTGTTGTTGGAATGCCAATGTATTTCATGGAAGCTGCTATTGGACAATTTGCTCAGGTGACTTACATCAATTCAATATTAAATACAGTATCATTGTCACGTGATACGGACGTATTAATTATATTATCAATTATCTATTAAAACATAAATTATTAAAACCAAAACATAATAGGAGCAACCCTAAGTTTTTTAAGTTCCTCTGGAATATCGTCATTTTCAGATTGGTTGCGTATTAGCTGAATATGATCTGTTTAAACCTACGATTTTTATACAAAACTTTAAATGTATAAATTTTCAATTTTTCGCGACAGGAACATTAGATAGAACTCTCGATCAACTCCTAAAATGATTAGGTTTCAGCCATCACACCCTTTCTTTTTTCCTTTACAGTCCCTTTAAGTATACCAGATACTTAGAACCAATCATTGTACAATGAACTGTTTACACTTAACAAAGTTTTTGTAAATTGTATCTTATTGACGAGCCTAACAAATAAAAATAACAACAAAATGCTAAAGGAAGATATTAACTTTGGGGTAATGTGTGTCACCTGTTCTTAAATATGCTAAAAATTATGCATTAAATGACTAAAATGTCGTCTTTCTTTGAGTTCACCAAGTTTGACAATTATTGTTTAGGGCGGAGTAGTTTCTGCATTTTATGCTATGCTTCCTGCCAGCACCGGGGTAGGAGTAGCAATGGTTGTATTGTCTCTCATAGGTTAGTGTAGCCATTTTATTGATGCATTCAAGCGATTTATAAAATAATTTGATTTAAACTTCCATATGAAAACTTCTCTTTAAAGTTCTGTAAGCGTAATTTCCAGTGATGCTTCATTTTTAGAGTGGTATTTTCAATTCACAATGGAACCAATAAAAACTTTGTCTTATCTAGAATGATTAATATATACTTAAAATGTTTTAAAGTTAGAACTTTTAATTGTTACTTGTCTATTTTTCTGCTACAGGAAAAACATGTAGGTTAGAAAAACGACGTTATCTTCAACATTATTGATCATCTAAAGATGTCAAGAGTCCAGTTGGGAATCGGGCATGCCCATCTTTTCGAATTATGTACAGAGTATCAGAGTGTACAGAGTACCAGAGTTTACAGGAAACCAGAGTGTACAGAGTACCAGAGTGTACACAGTACCAGAGTGTACAGGGTACCAGAGTGTACACAGTACCAGAGTGTACACAGTACCAGAGTGTACACAGTACCAGAGTGTACACAGTACCAGAGTGTACACAGTACCAGAGTGTACACAGTACCAGAGTGTACACAGTACCAGAGTGTACACAGTACCAGAGTGTACACAGTACCAGAGTGTACACAGTACCAGAGTGTACACAGTACCAGAGTGTACACAGTACCAGAGTGTACACAGTACCAGAGTGTACACAGTACCAGAGTGTACACAGTACCAGAGTGTACACAGTACCAGAGTGTACACAGTACCAGAGTGTACACAGTACCAGAGTGTACACAGTACCAGAGTGTACACAGTACCAGAGTGTACACAGTACCAGAGTGTACACAGTACCAGAGTGTACACAGTACCAGAGTGTACACAGTACCAGAGTGTACACAGTACCAGAGTGTACACANACAGAGTACAAGCTAGTGTACAGAGTACCAGCTAGTGTAGAGAGTACCAGCTATTGTACAGATTACCAGTTAGTGTACAATTGTATTATAATCTCTATATTGTAGTTTGTACCTACTACAATATTGTGCTCTCCTATTGTATAATTATCTCTATATTGTAGTGTGTATCTACTACAATATTGTGCACACCTATTGTATAATAATCTCTATATTGTAGTTTGTATCTACTACAATATTGTGCTCTCCTATTGTATAATAATCTCTATATTGTAGTTTGCATCTACTACAATATTGTGCTCTCCTATTGTATAATAATCTCTATATTGTAGTGTGTATCTACTACAATATTGTGCTCACCTATTGTATAATAATCTCTATATTGTAGTTTGTATTTACTACAACATTTTGCTCTCCTATTGCTTGTTCTACTTGTTCCAATCTTTTCGAAGTATTTTACCATGGTCAGTTTGTGACGAAACCTGGGGAGCAGACCAAAGGTAATTCTTTTATACTAAATATAATCTCCAAATATAGAACTTAGAAAAAAATCTCCTATATTTAAATATCGGTCACAACCAGGCCCGTAACAAAAGTTTTTGCAGGAGGGGGAGGGTAATGGACCTCACAGGGTTAACAAGGGGGGGGGGGCAAAGCCCTCTTACATTGACAAAAGACACTTGTCTTGCTCAAATTTTATCTAACACGGGGGTGGGGCTCGACAGTTTGCCCCCCGCTTGACGGCCCTGGTTACAGCTAAATTAATTGTAATAAAGCCTCTTAGATGTAGGAAAACTCAGTTCCTCTGACCTACTGGAAATATTCCTGATTATTTCTTGTCATAATCAAGAACATGTACCTCATATTTGAATTATTTTTTTCGTTACAAATGATAATTAAACCTAAAAAGACTGGGGCACCCTCAGCTAAGCTTTCGAACACCATGCCTGCAAACATAATAACGTGGAATCTGAATCTTTGTACAGCCTGGGGGTTGGGCATCCCGTCCCGCACCCCTCCACCTAAGAAGAACGCCTTATATGGTATGAAGATACAAAAAAATCATTCTTAAATGAAAAATAACACTAAAAAGATGACCTCAAAATATATTGTATATAAAAAACTTATATAAATAAAATAAATGTATATTTGAGTTATGAAGTACACTACTTAACATTCTTCTTTAAGGAAGGAAAAGCTCATTTCTAATGAAGTGGGATCATTTAACTGGTGGAAATACAGTCTATAGATACAGCCAACGCCGTCTTACATTGTTAATGATGGTCGGTTAATTGAATTTAAGTCATTCAAATTAATTGTCAAAACTTTAATCTGTAATAAAAATATATTGTTTAGATGCTTCACGACTTCGGGTAATCAGACCTATCATAAAATCTTGCTTCTAGAGGTAGATTTTATCACACCAAAACAGGGATTATTATTTGATTTTGCCGATTTTCATTTTCGTAGAAATCTTTTGAGAAAAGTGAACAGCATTATAAATTAAGAATATAAATCATAAGCTTACAGAATATTCTTCTTCAAATTTTGTTGTTTCCTAGAAACCTCTTGTGCATTATTTTTAAATACCTCTTTTTATGTGTCAACTGTCACACAATATCTCTAAAAATTACAAATCTAGGGGCAATGTCTTCTTGATGATATTGAAGGGTGTTCTCAATCTTCTCTTCAATCCTCTGCTCAACAGTTTTGGAATAAAGTTCTTCTTAAACAAGATAAAAAAGGACTTGAGGTTAAAGATATTCTTTTAATATGAATATGAAGTTATAACTTTCAATATTTTATCCTTTTCACCTAAAAGATTGAAATTTGATAGAAGTTTGGTGATATTGGATCAATTGACTTAAATCTTGCCTTCTGTCTTCTTCTTACTTGGATTTCAGGCTAGTTAATATTATTGATAAAATTTCAGGAACAAAGCGTTTTTTTTTTGAATTTTTAAGTACTTTTTCCTTAGAATTTACGCTTTTTCTTTAATTCTTTCTTCATATTAATTATTTCTTTTCATAACATGTTTCTGGCATGTTTCTGGTTTGGCTTATTAAAGATGCAACTGGGGGAAAGAGATGAACAACCCCTCCCCCTGGATTAACTAGTTCCGTATCTATTCCCTTTTGTCTATATTTAAACTTTTAAAACCCCAATTTAAAGTTTTAAAACTAAGATATGTATTAACGAGGACTCTTTTAGTGACCGTGATTGTAGTAAATGGAGTGAAAATTAGTAGAAAGGTAGTTTTCTAGAAATAATTAAATTAATAGTTGAAGTCAAGCATTTGTTTACAATACATCCTTAAAGGGACTGTGAACTTAATTTCAATTGAATCCTGCAGATGGACGGATTTTTGGTAACTAATAATTTGGTAACTAATAATTTGGTAACCTCATAATTTGGTTACTAACATTTTGGTAGCTAACAATTTGGTAGCTAACATTTTGGTAACTAACATTTTGGTAACTAACATTTTGGTAACTAACAATTTGGTAACTAATAATTTGGTAACCTCACAATTTGGTAACTAACATTTTGGTAACTAGCAATTTGGGAACTAATAATTTGGTAACTAATAATTTGGTAACCTCACAATTTGGTAACTAACATTTTGGTAACTAACATTTTGGTAACTAATAATTTGGTAACTAATAATTTGGTAACCTCACAATTTGGTAACTAACTTGAATTTGCTAACTAACAATTTGGTTAGGTTAGGTAAAGACGATTTCTGAGCCAAGCACTGCGGCTATATTTATCCAAACTAATACAATGATTTTCGATATGTAGGGTTAGGTTAGGTTAGGTTAAGACAATATCTGGGCCAAGCGCTGCGGCCATATTTATCCAAACTAATACAATGATATCTGATTTGTGGGGTTAGGTTAGGTTAAGACAATTTCTGGGCCGAGCGCTGCGGCTAGGTCAGGCTATGGGGCCAAGCGATGTGGCCATATTTATCAAAACTAATACAATTATATCTGATATGTGGGGTTAGGTTAGGTTAAGACAATTAATGGGCCAAAGGCTGCGGCTAGGACAGGCTAGGGGGCCAAGTTTACAGTTTTTGTCATGCTAAACTTTGAAGAAATCTTGAAAATTGTTTCAAGTATTCAACAAATAAATATACAAACAGTGATTGTGAAACATAAGTTTCAATTATACAAATTGTTAGTTACCAAATTGTTGGGTTACCAAATTGTCAGGTTACCAAATTTTCAAGTTACCAAGTTGTTGGTTACCAAGTTGTTGGTTACCAAATTGTCGGTTACCAAATAGTTAATTCCCAAAATATATGTAACCAAATTATTAGTTACCAAAATGTTAGTTACCAAAATATTAGTTACCAAAATTTTAGCTACCAAAATGTTAGTTACCAAATTATTAGTTACCAAAATCTCCCCACTTGAATCCATTTAAAGGGAGGCATGCTAGATTCACACCATATATACCATTCAATACTTTACCTGAACCCCTCATCCCACTCTAGAAAATAAGGGTCACTTGAAATTAAAATTACAGTCGCTTTTAATCTAATGGAAAAATTGATAGATATTGGTACGTATATGGTTGGTAAAATTATTGCAAAATAAGTAGTAAAATGATAGTAAAAATAAATAAACAAGTGAATAGTTTAATGATTATATTATCATAAATAGCTAAATGATTTCATAATGTTTTTAAATTATTATATGATTGTTTAAATGGTTAAATGATCCCTTTCCTGATATTCCTGATAAATGGTTTAATGATTCTTGATTCTATCACTATGAATGGTCAAAAGCTTTCAAAAAATGGATAAATTATTGTATAAATTGTTAAACGATTATAAAAATGGTTTAATATGTTTATGAATTCAGATTAGTTATTCTACTGCCCTGTTTCCCTACATCCTTCTTTTTATCCTCCTAGTGCGGGGCTTAACCCTGGAAGGGTCAACTCAGGTACTTGCAGTTATAGTATTATAGAAATTAGTAGAACTAGCGCATGGTTCATGTTCTGACAGAAAACCATCTTTTATTAGTTAACGATCGGTGTTATTTTCTTCTATTCAATCCCAAATCATTGTACTTTAGGAACTTTTTGTCCTCAACAATCCCAAATATCCCTATTCTTCATGGTCTTCTAGTCCTCTTCAATCCCAAATCCTTGTACATTAGGGACTTCTAGTCCTCTTCATTCCAAAACCTTGTACTTCCATGGACTTTTGATTCTCTTTAACCCCAAGTCCTAGGATTTCAATCCTAAATCCTTGTGAACTTCTTTTCCATTTCAATTCCAAATCCTCGTACTTTGGGGACTTTTATTCTATTCATCTTTAATCCCAAATCCTTACCTTCAAAGAATTTCTAGTCATCTTCCATCCCAAATCCTACAAGAACTTCTGATCCTCCTTAATCCCAAATCCTTATACTTCAAGGACTTCTGATCCTCCTTAATCCCAAATTTTTATACTTCAAGGAATTCTGATCAGCGCCACGACATTCGATCCAGCGACAAATGATCCAGCAACATGTAATCCAGCGACAAGTGTTCCAGTCGACACTTGATTCAGTCATCAATGGATCACGATATTTGGTCCATGCCACATATGATCCAATCGACCTTGATCCAGGATTACTTTTAAAACTTTTTTATTGGCAATTGATCCAACCAACATATAATCCACAAGAGAATTTGGCCATTTGATCCAGGGTAAATTTAAAATAAAACGTTTTATTGTCTGTATCCTACTGTTGTAGAAAATTAAACACCCCTTTTCAAATAGGAAAACAAAGCTAGTTTAATTCTAATTTAATTCTAATTTAATAACTACAATAGGACAGTTTAGGTTTCAAGTAAAAGCTATATTTTACACGATTGCAAATAGGACAATTTAGGTTAATTTACATGTTAACAATTTCAAAGTACTACCAATATCTGCCACATATTTCGACTTTTACTTAAAGGTGTTGTCTTGTGAAACAATATTTTTAGTTCTGGTAGGACTGTTTTTACTCCGAATTCTTCTAGCAGAACCTTCTTTCTTAACTTTAGCTCGTCCTATAGTTGCCACTCCAAGTATACAGCCTTGCCTTGGTTGGAAGATCTGGTGTAAATGTAGCTTTGAGGACAAACAAGTTTAAAACTACCTCTTTTATTACCTGCATCCTGAACGCCAACCAAGAAAATGTTATTTTGCAAATCTTTCGTCAAAAAATTTGTGCATGTCATGTTTTTAAAGCTATTATTTTAAAATTTATAATACATGTATCAAATTGATTTGTTATTACTGGATCAAATGACGACTGGATCAGATGTTGCCTGGATCAAATGTCGTAGCGCCCTTCTGATCCTCTTGAATCTCAAATCCTTGTACTTGAGGGACTTCTAGTCCTCTTTTATTCCAAAGCCTTGTACTTAATGAACTTCGGATTCTCTTTAATTCCAAATCCTTTGAATTCAAAGACTTTTAGTCCTCTTCAATCCTAAATCCTTATGGACTTCTTTTCCATTTCAATCCCAAATCCTTGTGCAAATACAAGTACTTTTATTCCTCTTGATACTTCAGGGACTTCTAATTCCAAATGCTTTTTCATTTCAATCCTGAGTCCTTTTACTTCTTGGTTTTTTTCCTCTTTATTCCCAAATGATTAAACTTCATTGACTTCTAGTCATCTTCAATCCCAAATTCCTGAACTTCAGACTGAGACTTCTGACCCTCGTTAATCCCAAATCCTTAAATCTTAGAGATTTAGATACATCCTAATACTTTAGGGACTTCTGATCCTCCTTAATCCCAAATCCATATACCTCAGAGACTTCTATTAATCTTCAATCCTAAATCGTTAAACTTCAAGGACTTTTCATCCTCTTCACTTCAAAATCCTTAAACTTCAGGGACTTCTGATCCTCCTTAATCCCAAATCCTTGTACTTCAGGGACTTCTGATCCTCTTTAATCCCTAATCTTTATACTTCAGGGACTTCTGATCCTCCTTAATCCCAAATCCTTGTACTTCAGGGACTTCTATTCATCTTCAATCCTAAATCCTTAAACTTCAGGGACTTCTGATCCTCCTTAATCCCAAATCCTTATACTTCAGGAACTTCTGATCCTCCTTAATACCAAATCCTTGTACTTCAGAACTTCTAGTCATCTTCAATCCTAAATCCTTAAACTTCAGGGACTTCTGATCCTCCTTAATCCCAAATCCTTGTACTTTGGGGACTTCTAGTCATCTTCAATCCTAAATCCTTAAACTTCAGGGACTTCTGATCCTCCTTAATCCCAAATCCTTAAACTTCAGGGACTTCTGATCCTCCTTAATTCCAAACTCTTATACTTCAGGGACTTCTGATCCTCCTTAATCCCAAATCTTTATACTTCAGGGACTTCGGATCCTCTTTAATCCTAAATGGTCAAAACTTGAAGAGTTGAGTGTCTGGAGAGATGCTGCCCTTCAGGTGATAAACGTTAATATTTGATAAATTATAGAATTTCCTAAAAATCACTCACAAATTTTAGTAATTTTTTAAGATGCAAATAAATTTCTCTGGGGTTTTTTTAATACAAGAAATTGAAAATAATGGAATTCTGCAATCGAGGTCCAAACCCCTAAAAATCACAGCTTAATGAAATTGGCGAATTTTAACAGGTTTGTTAAGCCTGGGTCGTCGATTTTTTTTTATTCAATTTAATATAAACAACTGGTCAGCATTACTAAAAATATAGACAGCTGGGCAGCATTACTAAAAATATAAACAACTGGGCAGCATTACTAAAAATATAAACAACTGGGTAGCATTACTAAAAATATAAACAACTGGGTAGCATTACTAAAAATATAAACAACTGGGTAGCAATACTAAAAATATAAACAACTGGGTAGCATTACTAAAAATATAAACAACTGGGTAGCATTACTAAAAATATAAACAACTGGGTAGCATTACTAAAAATATAAACAACTGGGTAGCATTACTAAAATTAAAGTCGACAAGATGAGATTTTAGGTTGCAGGGTGAGAAGGCAAAGCAAATTTAGAATTTTTAGAATTTAAAAATTCCTTTTTCAGGTCTTCTATTCTCTTGGGCTCTCCTGGGGGGGCCTTACTATGCTTGGTAGTTTCAACAAGTTCAATGATAGAATCCATATTGATACTCAGATAGTTCCAATCATAGACTTTTTCACAAGGAATCATTATAATCCTCTCAAAATCCAAATATAAAGATTTGATGGGAGTGATTGTGGAATATGTAGAGGTTTAACCTTGATTAGATTACCATTATCATAAAAATATCAAATCAAAATAAAAATTTAGATTTTTAGCTCGTTCTAATCGACATTTTTTCACGTCTCCTTTCTTGTTGTATACACGAATATCATTTATTCATATTTGTAAAAACATATTTCCATTTTTTTATTATGTGCATTACTGCATAAATCGTCTCTTTAACTGCCTTTTTTAAATGTCTCATAAGATTTTTAATCCTAATAAAACGCTCAAAATTAAAGGTTTTGTTAAGTAATTATAACTTACATAGTTTTTTTCATTTCTTATTTGAGTGAATGAAGTTATCTTGGTTCAGTATAGTCGCGAGTATTGTTGTATTCTCTCTACTAGGACACAGAGAACATTCAACAGGTGTATCTATTCAGGTTAAAATTCTCCAAATTATCATTAACTTATAAAGGGAATGTATCATTTACTCTCAGACGCCCTCGGGTTTATCATTGAATCCCTCGAGGGTTTAAATTTCCATTGATTCTAATTTGTCTGAGAGTAAATGACATTCCTTTTTAAAGAGGGGATTCAATGATAAACCCGGCCGAGGGCTTGCGGATTTTGCGGATTTTTTTTGCCTTTGTAGATGTTCAAAGTATCTTTAAATGAAAATATCCCGGCGGGATTAAATGAAAATTGTTGCATACCAAAAAAACAGCTATTTATAAGGGAATGAGTATTTTTAAATGACCTTTCATTTAAGGATTTAAAACGGGTTTTCTTTAAATTTTTATCTGATAAATAGTATCGTCTTTTCCTAGCTTAAAGTGTTGGGTTCTTACAATTTTGATTCTTAATCAACGAGCGGTTGAGACATATCTTAGACTCTTTACAGTTTAGAATAAGAAATGGAAAATAAGTTGGTTTTTTTAAATTTGTTCGTCTTCAGCCAATGGAAACACAAATATTTTATAATCTTATTTTGTTTCAACAAATTACAAATATTTTGTAAAACTCTTATTCTGAACTATGTCGTAGAGTCTTCACTATACATCTCGACAGCTAGTTCAACTGCCACTGAAAAAAAGTATATATAATTGTTTTTTAGGAGACTGTTACGGGCGAACAAGCACTTGCTTTTATTTCTATTCCTGAGGTATGCTGTTTTTCTTCTTATTTTCTAGGTCGCGTTTTCTTAAAATTGAATTTTTAGAACGAGGCTTTCAGATTTAATATCTTAATTCTTAATTCTTACTACTCCTAGGAACTCCCACACAGTTGTTTACAAACAATGTGTACGACATTTTCTGAGAGGAATAAAAAACTCTCGAGCTGCGCAGGCCTAGGGCTCATAAATGGGGTTTATATATATATATATTTACACTTACAAAAACTGCAGTACACATTTGTGTAAACAACAATGCGGAGTTTCTTGTTGCATCATTTAGAGGATGCATTTTTATCAACTGTGTTAAATCTTTACATTTGTTGGTCGCATTTCAAAAGTAGAGACCTGTCCCTTTAATAATATTTATTCAAGGCTCTGGAACAAATACCAACTCCAAATCTGTGGTCCATAATCTTCTTTCTCATGCTCTTCATCCTAGGTTAAAAATTTGGTTATTAAAGGAACTGTCGAGAGTTATGACAAGTGACTTCCTTTTTAAAAAGGTTTAAAGGTTTAAAAAGGTTTTTAAAAAGTAGTATGCTTAATTCACATTTATAAAGATATCCTGAGGCCGAATTTAAAGAATTTGACCGGCGGCTTAAATTTAACCCGCGGCTTAAATATGGTTGGTTCCAATTAAAATTGTATCAAATGTTTCAAGATTTAAGCCGGCGCTTAATTTGAACCGGGTTTTGGCAGATTTAAGCCGCGGCTCAAATTCTTCTCTGGTTTTTTATTTTGTTTGAAAATTAAAAATTTATTTATAATCAATTTATTACTTACTTAATAATCAACATTATGATTTATTAATAATTAAATCAATAACAATTTATGGTAAAAACAGAATGTTTTGAACCAAGTAAGACTAGGTGTTTTTATGGATTTTGTGGGTTTTTTCAATGGATTCCTTTATTGTTTTTAGGACTTAATTGTCAGTATGTCTTGTTTGAGGTTATCCTGACCACACTTAAGGACTTATTTCCAATGCTTTGGTCACATCAGGTACCTTTTTCCATTTCCAATTTGATTTAAAGCCATTGAAAAAATAGAATAAAAAATAAGCCTATTGAAAGAAAAATAGAATAAAAAATAAGCTTATTGAAAGAAAAATAGAATAAAAAATAAGCTTATTGAAAGAAAAAATAGAATAAAAAATAAGCTTATTGAAAGTCGCATCCGAACTATCTATGAGAGAAAATGGAATTTTTGAATTTTCTAAATCCAAAATTCATTGTATTACATAAAGGTTTTATTGGAGCTGGTCTAATACATCTCAACATTTTTATAAGTTATCTGATTTCCAAGTTGTTTTTTTCTAATATCTAAATATATCTTTACCCAGGAAATTTTAACCTGTCTTCTGTCAACTAGCTGTTTCCTCTTGGGACTCCCATGTATCAGTGAGAAGGGTCAGCGTGTTCTAGAGATTATGGATTTGTATGGAACCAAAATAACAGGTTCTATTTCACAGAAATCTAATTTTTTTAGGTCACACTCCATTTAAAGAGTGGCATGTCATTCAAAACGGCAACCTTAAATACTCAAATTGATTAGATTTGATAATAAAAATTGGTCATTTTTTCAAATTAAAATGTATATCAATCACGGCCCATTGTAAAATCTTTTTTGGCGTGCTTAAAAAGTTATAAAATGTATTTTAAATTTGTTATCAATGTAGGGTCTTTCACGCTGAATTAACCACAGATTTACATTTAAAAATGATTAAGTTATGCAATTACCATGCAGTCAATATCTATTGCACATAACAAAGTATACTTGATAAGGGTACCAGTACAAACGTCTGACGCACAAACGTCGGACGCACAAACGTCGGACCAGTACAAACGTTGGACTAGTACAAACGTCAGACTAGTACAAACGTCAGACTGGTACAAACGTCGGACCATTACAAACATCGGACGGGTACATTTATGAGACAAAACGTCGGACTTGGTAGATTTTGAATGGACCATTGTTTTAAAAAATTTCAAACTATGAATTCTACAAGATCATACAGTTTAATCCCTATATCTTTGCAGCCCAATGTTAGATGTTTCCAAGAACATTTCGTGGACTTATTGCTATATTTCCAGAGCTTTCTTTAACTACTTGTTTTCATATTTTACGTACTCGTTTCTTCAAAAGATCACTGTCATGTGTATGCTCTCCCAGGAAACTGATAATCTTGTCATTCTCATTGTTTACAACTGCTCCTGCAGGACAAGAATTGTTTTTCCTTTGAATGCATTGGTAATAGTTTTTGTTGGGTTTCTTCTTTGTAACCCTATATTCAAACTGATTTGAATCAAGCAGGTGGCGTCCCCACTGCTTGACCTCAACATAGTTAGCAGTCTCCTCGTCCATGTATCCAGAATTTGTGAGATTAAGAATTTTTAACAAAAAAAATTGGGAATTTTTTTGAGAGAAAGTTGCGTATTTACAAGAATTTTAGTCTAAAAATTCATTTATATTTTTTCCTCCTTAGTCCGACGTTTTTCCTTATAAATGTACCCGTCCGACGTTTGGACTGGTCCGACGTTTGTACCAGTCTGACGTTTGTACTGTTCCGATGTTTTTACTGGTCCGACGTTTGTACTAGTCCGACGTTTGTACTGTCCGACGTTTGTAAGTCTTATGTTTGTACCGTCCGACGTTTGTGGGTCCGACGTTTGTACTGGTACCCTTGATAAGATATCATTGTATTATAATATCAAACTAAAAAAAGTTTTTACAGTTCCCTGACCTGAGGCCGAATTTAAAGAATTTGAGCCGCGGTTTAAATTTGAGACGTGGGTCAATAATGGTTGGTTCCACTTAAAAGTGTATTCAATGTTTCAAGATTTAAGCCGGCGCTCAATTGAAACCGGTTTTTGGCGCATTTAATAGGCGGCTCAAATTCATTAAATTCTAAATCTGGGACCAAATTTTATAAATTTGGGGAACGTCGCCGGTTAAAATTTGAACCACCGATTCTAAGTTAAATTAGAAAATGATTTGAACCGGTGATTCAAAATTAAACCGGCGGTAGGCAGTTTAAATTTATTTAACTTGATCCATGAAAACTTATAAATAACAACTTATTCTTTCATTTCTTAGTTTTGATGAAATTGTATCAATACAAATATATAGTTCCAGTTGTTTAGTGATAATTGTCGGTCTGGTGGAGCTTCTCATGGTTATGTGGTTGTACGGAGTGCAAAGGTTCTGATCTTAAATACAATATAGTCACATTCTTTAATCAACTCTATACATGTAAAATGTTTTTTATCACAATTTTGTTGCCCTTTGCTTGTTTCATGCAGATGCATTTAGAAAAGTCCCAACCGAATTGAGAGAAAAATTGTTATTCAATCAAATTTAAATATCTCATATTTCAATTTACGCATCGAAAACTTCTCAGTGGGTGATGATGATGATGAGATGAGAGATGACTTAACTTTTTTATCAATTAACTATTTTATCTTAATATTTTCTAGGTTTTGCCGAGATATAAAATGCATGGTTGGGGTATCTCCCGGATTTTATTTTCAGGTAGGTTTTTCTATTAATTTGGATAGTTGTTGAATGTTAATATGAAAAACGTACACCATAATCTTTGTTTACAAAAATTGTACTTCAGTTCCTGGGAGAAATTTAAAAAAAAACTCAGTGCACAATCAGATCTTGTTCATTCCTCACATAAACCTCTCAGAGAACTTGCAAATAAGAATAAACAGTTTTAAAGAAACCAAAACATTTCATATCTTACTCACACTTTGATCAGACAAAGCTTTCAAGGGTACCGTTGTAAATCGATTATTGCCATCTCTGCATGCAGGGTCACTTGAAATTACGCTTCCAGTTCCTTTCAGTGTACTTTTTTAAACGAATTGATGTTGAAGGTGTCAAGGTGAATAATTTCGGGTTTGAATTACTAATTTAAGAATAAATTACATTTTTCAGATTTGTTGGAGTTTATTTTGTCCATTAGTTCTGGTGATTCTTATAATCTTCTGTCTAATCCCGTGGAGTCCAACTGCAATCATTTATTCTCTAAAACCAGGTGATTCTAGTCCCTCGATTCC
This sequence comes from Eurytemora carolleeae, assembly GCF_000591075.1. Classification (NCBI taxonomy): domain Eukaryota; kingdom Metazoa; phylum Arthropoda; class Copepoda; order Calanoida; family Temoridae; genus Eurytemora; species Eurytemora carolleeae. The sequence goes on from NW_019396198.1 coordinate 257,800, forward strand.
CCTCTTGTCGAGCCCTTGTCAATTTTATAAACTGAGACAATGTAAGACCACATTTGGATTGCACATCCCGACTTTTCTGACCCTGAGAGGATTTTAACATCTGCAGAGTACAGACAATGTAAGACAATATTGTCATTGCAGCTCTTTTCTCTTCTTTTCTAACCTATACAGTTCCATCCTCCCGCCTTCTTTATTTTCCCGTCCTTTTCTCCCTCTTTCTTTGTTTCCACTTCCTTCCCTCCCTTACATTCTTCTTCAGTTCCCCATCAATACCTCACCTCCCTCCTTTTCTAATTCCCTCTATTGCATCCCATCCCTCGTCTCACTCAAGCCCCTTGTTATTTATTATAAATGTATGTTAAATATGTTTACATTTACATGATACGTATTACGTACATCCTTACACGTGAATTAGCGGAAATGCAAAGTTTATCATTTATACTTCTTAAATGTTTTAGACTGGGCGTTAAAGATAGGTTGGAGCCTCTTCGGACTGTCTTTAATACAGATTCCTGGCTGGTTCATTGCCATTTTTTTCTATGTACTCGTTTCTTCAANCAGTCTGGTTCATTGTAATCTTTATCTCCAAGCTTAATAGTTTTTAGATTACAGTCTGGTCCATTGTAATCTTCATCTTTAAGGTGAGCAGTTTTTTAGATTACAGTTAGGTTCATTGTAATCTTTATCAGGTTAGCAGTTTTTTAAATTACAGTCTGATTCATTGTAATCTTTATCTATAAGGTTAGCCGTTTTTTAGATTACAGTCTGGTTCATTGTAATCTTTATCTATAAGGTAAGCAGTTTTTTAGATTACAGTCTGGTTCATTGTAATCTTTATCAAAAAGGTAAGCAGTTTTTTAGATTACAGTCGGGTTCATTGTAATCTTTATCTATAAGGTTAGCAGTTTTTAGATTACAGTCTGGTTCATTTTAATCTTTATCTATAAGGTAAGCAGTTTTTAGATTACAGTCTGGTTCATTGTAATCTTTATCTATAAGGTTAGCAGTTTTTTAGATTACAGTCTGGTTCATTGTAATCTTTATCTATAAGGTAAGCAGTTTTTTAGATTACAGTCGGGTTCATTGTAATCTTTATCAATATANGCCGCTTTCTCAGCTGAATGATGATTGAATAATAGACAAATAGGGAAAATGCAGGATTTAAGATTTTAAACCTGTGTTTAAATTTTAACTCGTCGATTTCGGCGAGTTAAATATTTAACCACAGGGTTAAATATTTAACCTCACGGTTAAAGTTCAGGTTTAAATTAAGTCAGAAGTGGCATTTAACCATGAACTTAAAATTTAAGTCAAAACTTTTCGTTCTTTAGTTTTAGACTCAGCTAAATAAAAGAAAAAAAGAACCTAATTTTAAACTAGTAAAAAAATACGAAGAAATATTTAAATTGAATAATGATTTCACTACGTTATTCTAGACGAAATTGTACACCTGTAAAATGTGGGTTTCAGTCTACCCTCAAACTTAAAAATACAGGAGTGAAAATGTCTCTGAAATAGAATAGGTGAAATGGTTTATAATACGGTGAAATAGAATAGGTGAAATGGTTTATAATATGGTGAAATAGAATAGATGAAATGGTTTATAATATGGTGAAAAGGTTTTAAGAAAATAAAAGCGGATTAAAAAAAATAAGAAGATGAAAAAAAGATGAAAAGAATAACAAAAAGTTAAAATGTGTTTATAAAGTTAAATGGGGTCATAAAATAAAGTTAGTAGGGGTTAAAAAATTGATAAAAATATAACTGTCTTGTAAAGAAGGTTGAAAATGGTTACAAAATTGAGGGTTTATGTTAAAGTGGTACAAAAGTAAGAGTAGTAGCATTCAGGAAATACTGCTCTATCAAGCAGTAAAGTAAATATTCGTATGAAAGCAAGGTATTAAAAAAATCCACACCTTACAGAACATTTGGAACATAATAATGGAGTCTCCGCCACAAAGACAAATTTTCTAAACCTTTGATATTTTAATTTTGATTAATTAATGTAACAGAATTTATAGTTTGACATATATAAGGTTGCAAAAATATAAAGATTAGAAAATCAGAGTTTGTTTCAAATGCTCAATTCCTTTATAAAGCATTAAAAACCAAAACCCTTGACATATTCCACCGTGTTAAAGCTGGTCAAAACAACACCAGCTTCTACAACATCATGAACAAGATGGAGCCCTCGACCACAGAGAATACGTTCATGATCAATAATGAATTCGAAGGAGAACGGTGAGCATATTTTTTCTTAAACCAAGTTGAGTACGTAGTTTCTTGGACCTATTAAAGGGAATGTTCCCAAAAGTTAAATAGAAGATAACGAATATTTCTTAAATGAATTTTGAATAAACCTGTACTAGTGGCATTTATATCCAATGTTACGGTAAAAAGTAATTTAACTGACAGTTTATGGCACTTTCATACGGAAAATTTAACTTTGTTATCTTATCATTTATGTATTGCATAACTAACAATATTATATCACATAGCCATTCATTCTAATCCACAAATAATATAATTAAAACTTTGAATTTTTGTTGTTTTAAAGGGTTGTTATAGTTCACGCGAAGTTTTTACAGTACACCAAAGAAATTAAATAAATTCATCTTTTGAGATTTTTCTTTATCTAGTAAAAACTAACACAAAGTTAAACTACAGTGATAACCAGAAAACAATGGAATAATAAGACAACTTAAGTGTATTTGTGTATATGTTGTTACAAAGAAACTAGTTTTACTAGACACTTATTAAATCAATAATTCAGTAAACTGGGTCTGTTTACACTCCACAATTGCTGTGTCTCATGCACATTGTACTTTTTAAATTTATATCTAAAAGTCGTCTTCCTATTTTAGAGTTTTTTAGTTTTCACAGTATGGTGCTGATTGTTTTCTATTGCGGTGCTGAGCATTCAACATAATGTTTCCACCATAACCTTATAGACTCATTTAAAGGATGTACAGGGTAACCCACAAAAGATGAGACTTCAAAGACGACAGTTTAGAACTGTCTGTTTCGGCGCTACGACATCTGCTCTATTTCCATTTGCTCTATGGCCATTTGCTCTAGTTCCATTTGCTCTATCAAGTCATTTGCTCTATACGTCATTTGCACTATACGTCATTGGCTCCATATTCAATCTGCTCTATGACTTAACACGTCATTTGCTCTATAACATAAAAATACACTATAAAATAGCTTTTATTGGAATTCCTGAGCGTAACTTGACTATGAAATGCGGGATTTTTTTTTGGAAAATTCGCAAATTGCAGTTTTCATCAGTTCTTCAAAGTCCATCATGACAGCGAGACTGCTCAATAATAAGAGGGGTAAAAAAAACCTAATATGTGGTAAAAACTATATTAATTCTACTCTAAACAAACAGGGTGCCAATACTCAAAGAACAAGAAAATGTTAATATTTAGCTTGGTCTCACAATATGCACAAATACCAGACAAACAAAACTATCTCCAGGAAGTTGGCGGAATAATGAAACTGTAGGAAGAATTGTAAAATGTAAAATTGTAAAAATATTGTTTTAATATGATTAGATATTTATATAAATATGTTTATAGAGCAAAGGACGTGTTTACTCATAGAGCAAATGTTGAGTAGAGCAATTGGACCATCACAGTCATAAAAATGTTTATAGAGCAATTGACGTGTTATGTCATAGATCAATTGACGTATAGAGCAGATGACATATAGAGCAAACGTCGTGATCTATGAGCTATAGAGCAAATGGTTAATAGAGCAAATGGAACTAGAGCAAATGGAAATAGAGCAGATGTCGTAGCGCCGTCTGTTTCCTTACATTCATGATACCTTGAAACTTTAAACAAATTTATCTTTAACAAATCATTAAATACGCCATTAAAAGCCTATATTTTATGCAGAGAACTCGAAACAACCATGGGATAGTCATATTTTCAGAGTTTCAGGTCTTCATTACAGTATCATACATTGTGGGTAACCTTGCATCTAATCAATTTATCTCCGGTACAAAGATTGTCCTATAGAAGAAGGCTTTTTGTAGGCACGGTTCATATGTGACCTATCCATCATGTGATTCTCCAGCATGTCCTGATTCACCAGGCTCATTCAATGAAGATCTTTTAGAGTCGCAGGTTTAGATCTTTAGATTTTAAAGATAATATTAGCATTTTAATATACACGGTCTTAAGTAGTTGAACTAGATATGTTGTTGTGAGTAGTCGAACTAGGTATTTTTTGGTTGTATTTCATAGTTGAACTAAGTATGTTGTGGTTGTAAGTACATAGTTGAACCAGATATGTTGCGGTTGTGAGTAGTTGAACTAGGTATGCTGTGATTGTAAGTAGTTAAACTACGTATGTCGTGGTTGTAAGTAATTGAACTAGGTTTGTTGTGGTTGTAAGTAGTCAAAACTATGTATTTGTGGTTGTCAGTACATATAGTTGAAATAGATATGGTGTGGTTGTAAGTAGTTGAACCTCTGGTATGCTGTGGTTGTAAGTAGTTAACTATGTATATTGTGTTTTTTAGTTGACCTAAGTATGTTGTGGTTGTTAGTAGTCGAACTATAGGTATTTTGTGGTTGTAAGTAGTTGAACTAGATATGTTTTTGTTGTAAGTACTTAAAATAATTATATAATAAACTCTATAAGCTGGATTAGGGAAGGAGTGTTTAACTACTGGGACCTAGTTCAGCTACTTTTTGCTATTCGACCTCAAACTCATTTGATAGTAATCATATAGAATAAAATTTGTAGCTTTTTAAGCTTGAAAAGGGGGTAAATCTTACAAGTTGTTTCTGTATAAAGATATCCGCAAGTCGCATTAATAGAAAAACCACAATTGAAAATAACCAGTTTTTAAGATAAATCATGAATATCTCATTCATTCTTGATCAGACAAAGTTTTTAAGGGTACCGTTGTGAATTGGACATACCAATCATTAAATGTACAGTGAACCGTCTTCTTTTTTAAATGAATATATAATTGTATAAAAATATATATCTTCGTTGTTTTAGGGACCACCTCCTTACTCATCATCACCAGTGTTCCCTCGCTTCCAGAGTGCTGACTTTGCTTCCATTAACAGACAATCCCTCACCCGAACCAGCTCTGCTTCAATTCCGGTTTACTGTCCTCAACCCCCGCCTTATTTTCTAAAGGTCAGCTTCGAGGCCAGAGATTTCTCACATATTTTATAGTTGCATATTATTTGGGATCAAAATTAAGCCTTTCCACGATATCACTGGGTGCTAAAAATATACGCTTTATGCAAGAAATTACATAATTTCTTTTCTTTTAAAGTTTTATTTTTTTGTACAATATTCAAAGAGTTAAGAGAAACATGCATGATAAACTTGTCTAAAAAGGCCTTTAAAGATTATTTTATTAGTTTAAATCAGTCACTTTTTGTCAGATAATTCCCAGATATAAGTCCCTCGTAAATTTAAAAAGTCAATACATTGTTTGAGCTCCATTTTGCTTCCCAGTCCAAATGTATGTCAAATAATCAGTTTAAGACGAATTAAACTTTAATATTTAGTTATTTTTCTTTAATTTAACAAGAAAAAAATCTATGGACTTAACAGCTTTCAAAAAAAATTTTGTAATTGAAATTTTAGATATTTCCTACTGGATTCCGAAATTATTAGACCAAACATCAAAATCAAATGATGGCAAGGGTCAGTCACACATATTTTGTTGAATATCTCAAATAAAAAACATTGTATATACTCATGTTGGATCAAATATCCTCTTTCAAAATTCATGATTAGTACCTTTTATCATATATCTAGGTTACATCTCCTCACGATGACGATGACGATGAGAATGATGAGAATGATGAGAATGATGATACCGGAGGCAAGATGGTGCCAAGACTAGACACAGGCTCCAATACAGAGGCCGAGCTCCTGCGGGAGGAGTTGAAGGAAGCTTTAAGAAGTCGTAAACACACGAAATAAAGTTTTTAATGATTTTAAATAATTAACTTTTATATTCATATTTTGTGTCTTTTATCATATCCAATAAACTTCAAAACGGTTGAATCAATGGAACCCAATTTATTAAGTGGAAAATAACATGGTTGGTTGATGGCTGGTCAAAATTCTAAAAAATTTTCTTAAATTTTGGAAATCTTCCAATAAAAACAGGAAAATTGGGTGTTGGGACATCATTTTATTGCACAACTATTCATAGATAGGATGTTTCAGAGACAGGTGATTTCCTTGACAGGACATCTCATAGACAGGACATTTCGTAGAAAGGATATTGTACGTATACTGGACATTTTGTAGACAGGATATTTTGTAGACAGGACATTTCGTAGACAGAACATTTCGTAGACAGGACATTTCGTAGACAGAACATTTCGTAGACAGGACATTTCGTAGACGGCATTTCATAGACATGACATTTCACAGACAGGAAGGACATTTCATAGACAGGACATTCTTCATAGAAAATAGATATTTTTTCTTCTTCCTTTTTATGAAATGTCCTATTTATGAAATAAATATCTTGTCTATGAAATGTTCTATCTCTGCTTTTTTGTCTATGAAATGTTCATCTTTGAAAGGTAGTAGGGGTAGTGGGGTTTATTTGGAGCTGGATGTTAGGGGTGGATGATTTGGAACGTCAGAGGGAGGGTGTATTTTGGAAATGGGGCAGTAGGGCAGGGGATTGTAATTTTGAATTGATTAAATGATTCTAGAACATTTTCAATTGTTGATTTAGATAGGTTTTTTCTAAATATAAATAGGCCATTAAAAGACAATATTTAAGGCGAAAGTACTTAATTTCACCTTGTTTTATGATTTTCAGGTCGTCTTTAAAGTTTCATTCTTTGTGGGTAACCCTGTATGTATATTTATAATAAAACACGCTATTATACCACTACACAATATATATATCATCATACAATACGTATCTTTGAACCAACCAAATCTTGGTGGAAAAAGTACGAAATATGTGTCTAGAAAAATGACCACTGTCAAATGTTGAATTATTGAATTAATTGATTTCTTGAAAAATTATTTAGGCTTTTTGTAATTATATAAAAATGACCTATAACTTATTTTAGGTGTGTAGCTACTGACCTAGGAGTACATCCCTGTGACCGTGTTTGGGTTGAATTTGTTAAATTGTCTAAGTATTGTATATTGGAGCTTTTGTTAGGAATTCACCAAATCATTCCATTCACATTTAGCTGACTGTAGGGGGTATACCAGTATACCAGTATACGAGTATACCAGTATACCAGAATACCAGTATACCAGTATACCAGTATACCAGTATACCAGTATACCAGTATACCAGTATACCAGTATACCAGTATACCAGTGTACCAGTGTACCAGTGTACCAGTGTACCAGTGTACTAGTGTACCAGTGTACCAGTGTACCAGTATACGAGTATACGAGTATACAAGTATACCAGTATACCAGTATACCAGTATACCAGTATACCAGTATACCATGAACATGAAAAATCGTATTTTAGTGCGTCGCATACAGACTTATTTTAATTAATAAATACGTTGATTTTCAAGCTTTAGAATCAGGTAAAAGTGCAAAGTGAAACTAATTCCTTTGATACGTACTTTTAACAATTTAAATACATCGAATATTTTTAAATGCCGTCTTCGTATTCCACAGTGTTATGGGTCCTTGCAGTGTTTTCATAACATCTATGAATTTCGGAACAAACAAACAGGATAAATAACATTGATTTATATGGAAATAAATATATGTATACAGGCATAAAAACATAAAGCTTTTACAGACATTTGTCGTAAAATCTGTTTAAAAGCGTAAATCAAATCCTTAATAAAATTCATATATAAAACAAGTTTGATATTCCTCATAGTTAAACTGGCAATTTTGTCTGATGTTATAAAAATACCTTCGAATATGTGATTTCTTAAAATTTAGACACGGGCTGATTTAAAAATATTTAACAATATATTGTAAGATTTAAGAAGTTTGGGCATACACTTTACCCCCATATTCTTACTGCCCGTTAGTGAATACCCCCAACCCTTTTTGGTGATTACTTCCCCCTATACCCCTTCATGGGGTAATCTACCCCCCCCCCNTGCAGACAGTTCCATCCTAAATTATCAAAATTTTATTGCAAATTGAGGAAATAAATTTTTTTTAAATTAGGATTACTTGCATTGGTTGCTTTTTAACTTATGTTTAATCATGATTTCTTAATCAAATACATTTAAGTTTTTGAAATGTATATTTTTTAAAGCTAGCTAGTTGCCTTATTAGCTCTAGAATTGTTTGCTATTGCAAAAAGAGGCAAAATCTATTTGTTAGATCTGAAAAGGCTTGCATATAATTTATATTTTTTCTCTTGCAAATCTTAAATTTTCTGAAAATATATAAAATTAACAAATATATTTTTAAAATACTATGGTTTAAACAACTGACAATTGATTTACGTATTACTCAATAGCCATAGATAACCTATATAACATGTAATGATGTTTTCGAAGGAAGATAAAGATTCAAAGTTTATTGGTGATTATAGAAGAAATTTGATGATTTGTAATTCTTCATTTGACAATTAGGGCAATTTTCCAACTGGCCAGAAAGTGAAGAACCTTGAACATTTTAAAAAATTGTACAGTCTCTTTAATATTAATAATCATATTTTCTAATTTCTTTATATTTGCAACCTGATGTTGTAGACCCTTTATATTTGCTATTTGAACAATACATTCTGTTATATTTGGCAATGTTTGAAATAATAAAGGTTATATCAGGTTACAATGATATGTACAAAGTAAGAAAAATGTATTTAATTTTCGAAGACGCAATAAATAGACGCCATCAAAAAATTGTGAAAATTGGTCGAAAACGCGTTAAAAAAATCTTGTTTCGTATTTTAAAAATCCCCATCCATATTTTTGGACGGCACATTTTGATGTCGAATAGTCAGGCCAGCGGTGGTAATGTCCCCCGCTGATGGAAAATGGTGCTTACATTTTTTAAAATATCCGGGCTTTGAGGGATGATTCAAATATCTAAGATTTTAAATATCTCTGTAAAATAACATTTTCAACCTAAAAGAATAATATTTATTTTCTCGCAATCCCGAAAGATAACATGGGGAATTGCAATTAAAAGTGATGTTCGATGGTATAGACATCTGCCGGCAGAAATCTGAAACAAGAATACTGAAAACCAAAGCTGTCAGTAACCAATAGTATTTTTTCAGAGCAAAGGGTGCCGGAAACTTCTCCAGAAGCAACTACCCTGTAGATCCGAATTTGTCTATGTTATCTACAAATTTAACTCTACATGGTTTTTGCTAAATATTTATCATCAGTCTACCCGCCACAGATATAAACAACACGAAGATCAATGACTCAGCAGATTTGGCGGCAAATGCCGCCAATGACGAAGCAAGAAAATTCTCCAAGTTAGATGTCAAAAATTCCGCAAATGTAGTGCAAAATGCACAAAATGAAAGTGAAATTGTATTGAGTGTATGTGCAATGTGTAATTTTGATCTTTGACCGTTGGAAGGTCAAGTGATTTATGGTTCACAGCTTTGACACTGGACAAAATATTTGAAAGCCGGTAAAGTCATTAAAGATACTCAACACACTGCACCCAACCCAGTTAAAACTTTCAATTTTAAAACTTTTAATGTCCTATTTATGAGCTAATTCGGCTGAGACGGGAGCTGGGAGAAGGGGGGGGGGGTTGTAAAATGCATTTTTGGGGTGAATTTTACGACCACATTAACCCTTACATTTCGTATTTAATGTTGTGCTTAATATAAACACAGAAATAAGTTTATTACAATTAAGAACATATTTTATTTTATGACATGCAGCTGATTGAACTATCAGCAATTCCGACACGTAGTTTATTTGAAGTCATAATTGAAATATTCTGTTTTTTTTTTTAATTGTTACTGATAAAAACTTACAAGACAAATAGACAAATAAAGACATAAAGACAAGAAAATAATATTTTTTTTCTATTAATTTTTAATTTTAGATATCTTCTTTTTTGTTTGATATTTTTCATGAGATAAAAACCTGGACTCAAAAAGAAGGGAAGAAACTTATAAATATGGAAATCTGATTCATTGAATTTAAATATTGAAATGTTGAAAATAAACCGAACGTTTCACTATTAATTCAAAAGTTCAGCTTCGTTTATAAAATACTTTTTTTTAAATCATGATACAGGGTGTCCCAAAAAACATGGTAATTCAGTGACGAATTGGATATCGTCTTTGTTATGAATTAACATTGTAATACCTAATTTCAAAACCCATAATATTATTATGTCTGCTAGAGTTTTATGAAAAGGGTAAAGACTGTAAAGATGTGTCTATAATGTCTCCGCAAGATGAACAGTGAAGACGGACAAGTTTACTCTGTTTGTATACAGCAAGGATTTAATAAAAGGAAAGTTATTTCAGAGGTGTACGCATTTTTTGTACTGCAGTGTACTGTTACTGAGCGGTAATGTAAACACAAGACGGATGTCGAAGCCTTACATGGAATCCATCTTTCACATAAATAACCAATGAAATATTCTGGTCATAGGAAACTATTATGTGAATTATCAAAATTATCAAAATTCAATGCCTTTACCTCCTCGGATACTAAACGAACACTGAGGCATCTATTCTTGTTTACAAATTCCGCCCAGGGAGAACAGGTTTCAATATGTACACAGAGTATACCCAACTGCAATTAACTTTCCTAGCATTACATTCTTGGTATACAGTAATTTTCTTGTTTTACTAATTACAACCGTATGCAGTCAAAACATAAACAAACAAATTTTGAACATAGCAGACGAAACTCTTACAGATTATTTAAAAGACGATATCGAATTCGTCACTGAATTCCCATGTTTATTGGAACACCCTGTATATTAAGTGTACATTTCTGCTTTCACTAAACAATTTGTATCATGGCTTAATTGGTTATAAATATATATGTATATATGTACATGTAAGGATGAATGTCTTGTGTCTATATGCAGTTTTGATGTAATTCGTTGTAAAGAGTTTCCGAGATACAGTCTAGACTTCATATATACAACCATGCACTTTACAATCTGTTGTATTTGGAACTTGTTTATAAACGTAATAAACAAGAAAACTGTAGAACATGAAGACGACATGAAAGCAATACTGATGTGCATTTGATATTGTTACTAGTAAGTTATCAAATCAAATCCTATCTAGAGTTTAAAAGTCGACTTCCTATTCCAGAGTGGTTCTGGTTATCACTATTTATATATAATAAATTAATGTCTATTTTCAGTTTCGATGTATAACGTTGTAAAGATAATAATTGTTTGAAAAAATTTTTTTTAAAAGTAAATATTTTCAAATTATCTTTTTTCCATCTCATAATCTGAGTTCGTTTCCCTTATGTCCATTTGACAGCCCCCAATTTTTTTTTTAATAACCTTTTTCATGTTGATTTTGATGGTTATTATTATATCGTTAGAACTGACGAGGGTCAACCCAGACCGAAATATATTTTCAATAAATGTGGAACTAACATCTACTTTTGGTCCATCACCATCACCGAATTTAAAAGTTGTAAAGATGCAGCCCAGATTTCATCAACAACTATTTAACAATATATTGTTTACAATGGTTCATGTATGTATAACAATGTATAAGAAGTGTTCATAAATATTTATACGGTTTTTGTGCGTTTTAAGATATTTATTTTTATTTTACTGAGGGGTTTTGATCAAGAAAGTCCTTATTTTATTATTTAAATTGGTCAATTAAACCCCTAGTAAAGTAAAAACTTAACATTAAACAAAAAATGTGATAAAAAATATTTTCCTTTAAATTCATTGCTTCCCATTTAACGATGTTCTTGAAAGCTATAAATTAAAAGGAATAATAATATATTTTTTGGTGTTGCATTATTAATCTGATATTATGAAATGTATGTATCAAAATATGAAGGACTTTAAAGGAACTGATTACTCGCCTGCTTAAACAATCTAATCTGTTAATCCCCATTTCTTTGCATCATGATGTTGTAAAACTTTGCCTATTTTGATCCAGCAGAGTTCATATTTTGAAAGACTTTAACATCAGGTTGCAAATATAAAAGGTTTGAAACGATTAACAGTCTTAAATGTTAAGTACTGATAGTAGGGGGNCTGAAACCCCAACTAGATTAAATGTTATTTGAAAGCAAAGCTAAAACAGAAATTCGAAATTAACTGTTTTGGAAAATCCATATTGCTTAAAAATACCACCGCTTTTGAAATTAAATTAACATATTTTTCACGGAACATTTGCAAATCGGTATTATATTAGAGATTTTATATTAGATAAATTATTCGAAGTATGAATTATGAGTTGTAAATTCTATGTGGTAAAAGATAAATAATACGACATTTTGGATATTTTTAGATAATCATGTCAAATCATAAGTTGCAGGTAGGGTTGTTTATGTTGTTAATGTTTTAAACGATCATTTTTTGTTTCGTTTTCCGATCATTTTCTAAAACGATCTTTCGTTTTCAGAAAAAATGATCGTATCTAAAAACCGATCGTTTTTGAAAACGATCGTTTTTATAAAAAAGATCAGCGATCGTTTTTATAAAAAGGATCATCGATCGTTTTTATACGATTTAAAAAAAAAAAATATCGTTTTGAATTTTTTTTCATTGATAAATATGTTAACGATCGTTACCGAAACGACGAACGTTATAAAAACTGTCGTGTTTGAAAAAATAATCAAATGCAACTTTATCGAATGTCGTCTTATTTGAAGGGGGGAGCTAAAACTTCTTGATATTTTCTTTAAAACTGCTAAAGGCGGTTTCCTTTCTCCTCCTCTTTTCGTTAACGATCGTTAACGAAGAATCGTCGTTAACGATCGTTAACGAAACGACGAGCTTTATAGAAAAGATCATTTTGCAAAAAAGGACTTCAAAAAAACTATCGTTTTTTAAAACGATCGTTTTTTCGTCGTCGCTTTCTTAACGAAACGATCTTTTTTAAAAAAAAATGAAAACGCATCCATAGATGCAGGGATGGCCTAAGACTCCAGTATATTGGATTTGTGTTTCAAGTCCTCCCCAGTCCCTGTTTCCTGGCTTTTCAGTCAGAACTTCTCTATTAGTTATAAATGATTTCCCTGTTTCTATTTTGAAATTGTGAAGTTCCCAGCCACACAACCAAATTTTAGCCATTTTAGTCACTTTTAATAATCAAGTAAAGTCCAAAGTCTATAGAATATTCGGGCACATACCTGAAATGTTAAACTATAAATAATAGATTGTAGAATTGTTTTGAAAATTATGAGCATGCAGTGATGATGTGTCCAATTATCATGCATCTTTAAATCAAGTGCTTTTTAAAAATTCTAACTATATTTAGAATTTTTGGAAAGCCTATAGGCATTTTATAGTAAATAGTTTGGCTGTTAAATGTTGCTTTCTTTCCGCCAATTTTTCTTCGTATTCCATAAGCTAAATTTTTTGCATATTTTACTTTAAACATGCATCGGATTTCCAAAATTGTTAAAAATCAACAGTTTTAAACTTTGACTGGCCATATTAACGTCCCTGAGGTCGCATAGGTACCATAGGGGCGGGCTAGAGAGGGGCCAGGGACCACGGGTCCCCCCCTGAGCTCCTGGAAGGGTGGGGGGCGGTCCCGTCCTAAGGAAATTCATGGTATGAAATAAAAGCATATAGGGATGAAATATACAACAAAAATAGTATTGAAAAAATGACCTGAACTGAAATACCTTTTAAAATTGTTTTCTCATACAGTGATAACCAGAAAACAATGGAATATAAAGACGACATTATAGCAATACTTAATTGTTTTAATGTTGTTACAAAGCAAATGTTTTTACTAGTAACTTAGCAAAGCACAATTCAAGAGAAAAGGGTCTATTTACACTGTACAATTGCTATGTCTAATGTTCATTGAACTAGTTTAAGTCCTAGCTTGAATTTAAACGTCGTTTTTCATTTCAGAGTTTTCCGGTTATCACTCTAAAAATTCATTAAACACGTAATATAAAGGATTTATTTAACTATTAGTAAGCGCTAAAAAAAAGAATAGATAATGACCAACATTATCACCTTTGATTAGATATGTAAAAACGTGAAAAAAGCTAAAATGTTCCATATTGTTTTTTTATGGAAAATTCGTTTTAATTGGTGAACAGTTAAAATTCCTATTCAAATAATGAATTGGACAGCGACTTAATTGTTTATTTCTGAATTACCGATAAAATACTTATGCTTAATCGATCACAATAGAAATGTTTCATTTTTGATATGTAAATCTCGAAATGTGATAAATAAGAAATTGGAAAGGAATTGAATTTTTGCCACAAACTCTGATTTTCTAATCTCTATATCTTTGTAACCCAATGTTGTAGACCTTAGATATTTCAAACTATTAATACTTATAGATAAAATAATCTAAGTTTGAAATATCAAAAGTTTGCACCATCAGATTGCAAAGATATTGGGATCAGAAGATTTGAGTTTGTGGCAAAAACTCAATTCCTTTACTGCAATTTTAAGGGGGGGGGGGGCGGGGGCAACATGTTTTTATAAAATATGGCCCCCCCCCCTGAGATATTGGTTTAGTCTGTCCAGCTGAGGAACCATAATTTGTTTGGCACAATTGGTTAAATTTGTTCAACACTTATGGAATACAAACCAACACATTGACAACCAAAATTTATGTAAAGATGAAATTGCATCTGTATAAGAGAGTTCAAATCAGACAATTTTCCACAAACCCCTGTACACTGTACAGTTTACAGTGTACAGTGTACAGTGTACAGTGTACAGTGTACACTGTACAGTTTAAGAAAACCTGCATCCTGGATGTGGGAGACAGATCAGTTAAGTGCCTCGCCAATGATGATGCACATATCGAGTAATTAGAATGTAATTAAATTCTAGATGAACTTGTTGAACAATGTTTGAAGCCGGTCCACAAAATACAAATAAAATAATTGTATTTCTGTTTGAAGCCGGTCCACAAAATACAAATAAAATAATTGTATTTCTCTATCTATCAAGGTGTACTAGACGGAGCTCTGAGGGTAGAATGTCTGCGTTAAGCCACTCGAGGATCTACTTTTCACCCGATTTGAACTCTGGTAAAATAAGTTTTCTTAAGGGATCCCAGAACTTTCCTTGTTTTTGGTATAATTTTTTAGGTGTTAAATTTCCTATCACGAGACCAAAAGAGAACTCAGAAGAACAAGTTCAATAATCGAGCACAGACAAAACACTACCTGAAAATCTACCGCAACCCTTCTGATCTGAAATCGGTCAACTGTATGCGAGCGGTTAACTCTCAATGTTAGCCTTCCTCGCATTCATATTTCAGCAAATTTTTGTTTATTGTTTAACTCGGGTTGTTTTTTAAATGTTTGGATTAATTAGATTCCCAATAGACTTAAAATTATACAACCTTGATATGTGTTCATATCAACTCAGCTTATCGAAATTACATGCGTCTAGCAGACTGATCTCGGAATCCACTATGTTCACTTCTGATTTCTTACGGATTTATACGAACCTAATAAGGCTCTCTTAATAAGGAAATGCCAAATTTTTTTTTTTTTGCATTTACTGATGTAAACTATGTAAAACGTCTCTGTTTAATGAGACACATAGAATTTAATATCTTGAATAGTTTAACTGTAACACTAGCTATAAATAAAATATAGCAATATTATATTGTAAATGCCTTTTCCGTGTAAACTTTTTAACAATATATGTATAATATTGTAAAATTAACTATGTTTACGAAAATAAAAAATATTTCGTTTTAAAAAAAATGTGTGTTGTAGATAAACATATAAGCTATATATAAATAAACATATGAGCTATAATGTTAACACTTAAGTATATTTGTATTAGTGTGTTCAAGATTAAATGTTTATTTTTTCTTCAGGAAAAATTATTATTAAAAAAATATTATTTTTCAGAAAATTGCAAAAACTTCAAACTTGATTAAAACTTTCTGAGAAAATATAAAAAAGCTTTAATCTACACCATTCGATCAGAAATTTTTAGTCGATAAAAAAATGTCCCAATCAATTGAGACTCTAGCTACACGGTTTTTTTTGGGACACTCATGTAGTAAATATAAAAACATAAATATATGCAAATTTGGAAACCAGACTTCAAATAAAATAAAAGTATTTCTAATTATTCCTAGAAAATTGTATTTCTCCAAAAAAAACTTCTTCTTATGAATTATGAAAAATCCTTGTTTTTACCTTTTCCACTTTACCCAAATGCACATTGCACTAACGTATGCTCAAATCTTAAATCACCGATTCAAAGATCAATTAAATGATACACGGTTGAACAAATGAACAGTCTCTTCGTGGTTGAACTACTTCAAAGTCGACCCTGTCTTAAAAAATTGATGAAACTTTTTATTATTCTGTAATGTTCTAGTCATTTTACACTTGGTGTGTGTGATTTAGTATTTGTTCAACAATCAGGAGATCTAAAAGTGTTTTGTTGAATACGACTTTTGGTTTTGAAAAAATACATGATAATCTGGCCTATTTTATTAATGAGAAGCTTGTGGACTATGGATAAAAGCCTTTCCAGGCACTATTTTTTCTCAGCATGTAATTGATACTTTAAATATATAATCTTCCACAAAGTTGACGATGAATAAAAACACCTGTTCTAAATGTATCCAATTTCCCATAAAAAAGACATCATTTTAAATATTTTTTCCAACCCCATGTGTATTGTGGTGAATAATTATAACAAATAACAATAAAAAATAACAAAGATGAAAAATCTAAATCATTATTTAAATCTCTAAAATTTTACTGAAAAGTTTAATATGAAAGGAAGAAAATTTTCATGAATTTTAGGATAGGACACAACAATATTTACAAACTAAAGAATAGGACAAAAAATAATTTAGTTTGGAATTTTAGAATGAAAGGATAAATTAGAAAGTAACTTTAGAATGAAAGGATAAAACAGAAAGAAATTTTGGAATGAAAGGATATAACAGAAAATAATTTTAGAAAGGAAGGATAAAACAGAAATTAATTTTAGAATAAAAGCATAAAACAGAAAGTAATTTTAAAATGAAATGGTAAAGCAGAATAATTTCTTAATTAACAGAAAAAAAAACAAAAAATTGTTATTGTCTTTAGATCAGCGCCTTCAAATTAAGCACTATGTTATATAATGTATAAATGGTATACTTTAATAAATGATTCATAATAAGTAGCAAAAAACGTTCATATGCAAGATTTTACATATCACTTATTCATCACTGTGATCATTCCATCAGTATTTGTTAAGTCTATGAAGACAAAGTTTGCCACTAAAACAGAGTTTAAATTTGTAAAGCATTGAGTTTTATTTTTAAGCTTAGAGGAGTATGTAGCACATTCCCCCGACCTTTTCATTTTTGAAATTAAAATTAAAATAGAAGTTTTTTTTAGCCGTCCTTTGCTGGGATTCCGTGCAGGGTTCTACTAACTACTGAGGTTCGAACAGGATACTGCTAGGCTCAAGCCCCCCCCTCCCTCATCTTCTTCAGTCTCTACAAAATACTAGGTATATGTCACGAGGGAGGGACACCATGCAGACACGAGCCTCCCAAATTTGCTATACAGACTAAGCCTCCACCATGTGGTAAGAGCTTCCGCTATGTAGTAAACGAGCCTCCGCTATACAGCACTGCAGCTTCCTTATAATTCTTGGTTTTAATATGAAATGTAGATTTTTCGTTTTTTTTAACCAAGTTGCACAAGAATTATACTTCAGATTAATTTTGTTTCTTGATTGTCATGATTTGTAACTTAAATTGACTCATAAAGTGGTTTATAAGATTTATGCTTTACAATAACATTTCTTACGCAGTAAGGAGGCTATTTGAAAATTCATTTCTGAATTAAACTTGGTTTATTTTATTTTAATCTTTTATTTAAGCAATACATTTTTTTGGGAAATTGTTTTAGATTTAGATTTTTTGTCAAGGTCGAATTTTTCATTTGCTTAATCTAATAAAAATTTCATAAAAAGATATCGCTTAAATCAAAGATTATAAATTATCAATAAAACTACTTTCAGAATTTTTCTCTAAATGTTTTCCTTTTTGCTTGAAAATGTTTCCAAGTTTTATAAACCTGTTTACTTGTCATAAGTAGTCACTATTTATAATAATTGATTAACACTTCTGATCTTTAATGGAAACAGCGAGATCTTTATGATAGAAGTGTCAAATACTTACCGACAAGATCTGCAGTTCCTCCGTAGTTCGGATTAACAAAATAGAATGTTCATCCAACCTACAGGTCCGAAGTATCGTAGGACGGAAGTGCTGTAGGACCGAAGTAACATTACCTGTTACGGATCCGGTTTTAAGGATAAGATAGATTAATTTTTAAGATAAAAGACGACAAAAAAATACCGTTAATAAAAAAGCTTCAAAAGGCGTTAAAACACTCATAACACAAGTAAAATTATTTTTATTAAAGTTCGTTAGATACTCCTCAGACTGAAAAATAACATAACAAAGAAGATTTTATGGGTTAAAATTACACTTTAATATTTGTATTAGTGTTAAAGAAAAATTTTTTATTTTTTCTTCAGGAAAAAATTATTATGTAAAAAAATATTTTTTGCAGAGAAGTAACATTACCTGTTACGGATCTGGTTTTAAGGATAAGACGTATATAAAAGCCTGGTTAACATAAATGATAATACTTTATTATAAATAGATTAGCAAAAATATGAGAAGTAATTGTTGCCATAAGATCTTTAGATTAATACTGATATTAATATGATAAATGGTGATCGGTGGGTTTCAAATAATAATAATGAATAATAGTGGTAGAATAATAATAATGGTGAGTTTGACAATGGTTTAAATTGTTAAATCATAAAATGCAAAATAAAACAATGAAAACATGAAAGAAATCAAAGAATTTCCTGAACAATATCTTATGATCAAAGTTGAATATCTGAGATTTACGATATTAATAAATATCTGTCACTGTGCACTGTGTAGTGTGTTACTAAACATATAAAATATTACATCGATGATAAAAGTAAGATAAAGGGAAGACGAATATAGACAGAAATGTGTCAGAAAGACTGGTTTACCAATAACTATGCGCACTGTGAGCTAAGTATGATTAGTTCGGAACTTTAGTGAAGTACATCGTTAATCTTAAACACTTGATCTCGATATTAAAGGGACAGACCGGCTACGTAAGGTAGTTGAACTGAGTATGCAGTGTTGTAGAAAGCCTCTTTAGGATTCATTTGAGACATATTAAACTCTTTAAAGATCTGTAAATCCTGAGTTTGAGCGCAAATTCCGAGGTTCAAAAGTCCTACTTTGGGGATAGATACGTTTTCAGAATCTTTTTTTTTTTAATTATTAAATAACGACGACAAAAAATGTAAACAAAATTCTACAGTAAACTAATTAGTTGTTTAGGAACAGATTGAGAACATAAAAATTAATCTTATCATCGAAAATAAGTAATCTAGTTCAGTTATTAGTTTCTATTTTCTCATTAATCTGTTTATCATTATTTACAAAGATTTTCTGCAGATTTTCTGGAATTATTATTGAAAAGACGACTTTTGAAGAATTAAAAAAATCTGCAAATAAATTCAAAGAAAATAAGAAATTTAATATAATGATGAAAACGAAATTGATTGATTCTAGCATTGATTTATTGACAAATTTCTTTTGAGAAATATGTTCCTAACCATCTAATTAGATTACTGTATAATTTTTACTTTATTTTTCGTCGTCGTTATTAAATAATTTAATAAAAACCGATTCTGAAAACGTATCCACCCCCAAAGTAGGAGTTTTGAACGTCGAACTCGCGCTCAAACTCAGGATTTACAGATCTTTAAAAAGTTTTATGCGTCTCAAATGAATCCTAAAGAAGCTTTCCACAACACTGTGCAGTGTGCATACTCAGTTCAACTACCTTACATAGCCGGTCTGTCCCTTTAAATATATTCTCAGAATCAGAACTTGATCCCTCAATTAAAATTATCTCTCCAGGGTATAACCCCTTACGAGATATCGAGAAGGAATTAAATTAATCCGAAGGTCTGCAGCATAGGATGGAGATCAATGCTTGATCTTGAGATTCACCACACTAAAGTTCAGCGTCAGTTCAGTACAATACAGCTTGCGTCAGTTGTACAATTAAATTCCAGTGACAAAGTTCAGAGTCAGTCCAGTACAATACAGCTTGCGTCAGTTGTACAATTAAATTCAAGTGACAAGGTTCAGCGTCAGTCCAATACAATACAGCTTGCGTCAGTTGTACAATTAAATTCAAGTGACAAGGTTCAGCGTCAGTCCAGTACAATACAGCTTGCGTCAGTTTTACAATTAAATTCAAGTGACAATGTTCAATTAAAAGCGATAATTTTTACGCCTTTTCTTGGGACTGTGTCAGATATTCTTGATGAAAAATCGCGGTATATCAGGAACAAATTTGACGACGGCCATTTTGACGACCGGCAGAACCGGTTTTATTTTGACGGGAGCAGGTGGCGTCTCCAAGCATTTCATTTTAACACTTCTACAACTAAACTTCTCCGTAAACTTCATCAGCTTGGTACACGGCTTGTGGAACCATCTAGACAAATACAAAATATTATTGATAAAAGAATCTTCAAAAAAAAAATTCGGCATTTTCTTTTGGCCATAGACGTATAGATTTGTTCTTGAAGTAATCATAATTCAAGATGAAAGAACTTGCCAAATATGGAACGATAAAGTTTAATAGATTTTTGTTTGTTTGGTTGTTTGTTTGATTGAGGAAAATTTTCTTCAGATTTACAGTGAAACCCAAAGTGATCAAAGTTGACTTAGTTTAATTAAACTAAATGGGATGTTTATTGTTTAAGCTACTATATTGTAAACCTATTTGTTTCTGAAACAATTAATGAAAACTCTGAAAGATTGCTTTAACGTCGTTATCATGTCTCACAGTTTTCTGGTTCTCCCTATGGTTATAGGTAAAAAAATTTAATGTAAACGGTTCAGGTTACATCAAAACTAATAATCATATTTGACAATATTAAAGGCAAGTTTTAACAGTTACAAATTACATAATCCTTAGGGACGTTTTATATAACAACCGACTGTATTTAAAGCGAAAAGCTTTTTTTGTTTTAATTTTAAGCTACTCATTTAAGTTAATTTTAATAAAATGTAGTATGTTATTTTCAGCGAAAAGCCTGCCACAATGTTGCGGTCCCTCGACCTGTTAATGCAAAAAGATATCCCACACTTTTGTGGAGTTCTTAATTAATTGTTTATATATTTTTGTATCTGTAGAACCAAATTTAGTGTTATAAAAGAAAGAATTTCTATTATTACCTAAAACAGTCGCATCCAACCCACTCAACTTCAACCTCATCTAGAGAAAGATCCTCGTGTGGAGGATCTATCTGATCACAGATACCACAGCTGACTAGCTCCTCTTCTTCACCATACTTTCCAGTCACATCCTTAACAAAATCAATAATATTAGATAATTATCATTTTCATAAATAGTACTAAAATTAATCAAACAAAATCGTAAGACAAATCTGATCAGTTCATATCAAATCAAATCAACGGCAAACTACAGTGGGACCAGTAAAACTGTGGAAAATCTAGACGAGTGTTACGACTCAGTCATGGTTTTATGGTCTAATCAAAGGACATGAAACACCGCAATTGTACAGTCTACAAAGACCCGCTTCATCCATGAGATTGCTTAAATGTGGGTTTCCTATTCCACAGTTGTATGGGTCCAACTGTAGCTAAGAAAAACCTCAATTAATCATTAGTTGACCAAATGTCTCTTAAAGAAGGTACCTCTATTTTACTGCTTGTGAAAGGACGTTTAATCCTCTCTCGCATATCCTCTCTGGCATATGCTTTAGTGCTCGCCTTCTTTCCCGACCAGGCATGTGATGGAAGTGGTTCAGAAGGAGTCGGAGAGAAGGATAGGTTTATTTGTTTTGTTGGGGATGGTTTGGATGACGACCTGGCCGAGGACAGGTGAGATGTTGATCTAATCGATGATCTTGAAGAGGATGGAATAGGAGATGTTGGATTGGTTGCTCTTGTAGAAGATCGCGACGAGGACAAAATAGGACTAGGAGAGGCTGGAACAGGTCCGGAACTCCGCGTACGCGGGAGAACAGGTTCAGCAGGTTCAGGTACAGGATCATGTTTCTTGACAACTTTCCGTCGTCCCTTTCTCTTAGTCTTTTTTACACCAGGTTTTTTGGATTCAGTTGTTTCCTTGGAATCTTCTTTTTTCTTCTTCTTCTTCCCTAGTCCAAGTTTAACAGGCTTCTTCTTCTTTCCCCCGTAAAGAATATGTTTGTACTCAACCTCAAGCTCTAGCTCCGTCTTAACCTTCTCCTTCTTCCCGACCTCGGCTTCCAAATCGTCCAAGAAGTCCATTGAGTAGAAGCTTGCTGGAGGCCGTAAACGGACTTTTGCCTCTAGAACGTCGTCGTCCGTTGAATCCTCGCTGTCAGATTTCTTGGACTTTTTAACCGGTTTTTTAGTCTCCTTTTCCTCATCCTCCCCACTGGACTCCGTGTTGAAATATTGACCAATGACCTCGTCTAGATAATCCTCTGGAAGGAGGTTTGGGTGAAGGTTGTCCGTAGACTTATTCCGAGATTTCTTGTTCTTCCCAACAGGTGAGCCCTAGGAAGTAAAGAAGGATATTTAGTATTTACTCATAAGTCATTGTTGAACAACTTTGACCCCTTCCACGCCCAAAATGATTTCGGGTCCGTCCTAGAGAAAGATTTTTTGACCAGGCCCCCTCCCCCCCCTCCTATTAATTTTGTTGGATGGNCAAACCTTTAAAATAAACCTTAGAAACTCTTTTAATATACCCTAGCATTCATTTAAAACATACCTCGGCAATTATTTAAGACATAACTTGACAATCATTTAAAACATACCTTGGCAATTATTTAAAACATAACTTGGCAATCATTTAAAACATACCTTGGCAATTATTTAAAACATACGGGTCCAAAAATCGTTCTCTAGAAAGTTACCTAGATTTCTGAGATTTTCGGAAAAATTCAATTATTTTATCAATAAATTTGTTTAAATAATCCACTTAAAAGGGATTAGGATTGAGGAGGGGTAGATATGAAAGGGGTAGTTTTTATTTAGAAGAGAAGAATTATTCTAACCTTTGTTTTGTTTAATCTAGACTGAGTAGACCCCGTGGATATCGGAGACAATGTATATCCTTCCTCCCCATCAAACCCAGACTGAAGAATATCTTCTATCTCAACACCTGCAATATAATAAGAAAATAAAAAGAAAATAAGAAATTATTTTTTTTTAAATAAATACTTAGAAAAAAAGAAATTAATTGAAAATAAGAAAATATATAAAAAATAAAAAGAAGGCCAGGCAAATATTTGCTCACGTTTACGAAATTTAACCCAGAATCATCACATTTTTCAGGTAAAAAATCATTGAATTCCGTAAATATCTGTACAATGTACATTGTATCATCACATTTTTCAGGTAAAAAATCATTGAATTCCGTAAATATCTGTACAATGTACATTGTATATCCCTGAAAATCCGCACAATCTTTTGGTAAATAAAAAAAATATTACAAATCGTACAAGTTGGACACCCTGAATATACGCTGGTAAAAAATCATCTCTCTCCTCGAAAATCGAATAGAAAATAAACTAATGTTACGGTAAAAAAAGATCAAATTTAACCCCAAGAATGCAATAAATGATAAATGTGAGTTTTCTGAAATTTTACTTAAATCATTTTACAGTATCAAAATAGTATTCCACTTGGGAATTTTAAGGCATGTTATTTAATAAATTTTTCACAAATATTTTACCGAGGGTTCACAAGACCAATCTCGGATTCAGTAAAATTGTTCTCGAAAAATCAATACAATTTTAACGTCTTTTAGGACGAAAATGCTCGAATTTTCTACGTTATCTTCGCAGAATTCTATTATAAAGGCGTCCCAAGGAATAGTTCAGTAACTTGCATCCTGCTGTTGGGTTAATTATGAGTAGGTAAAGTAGGTTAAAAGGGGATAACAAAAATCCCAGTTGTCCATTCAGCCCTTTTGTGCATAAAATCATTGATAATGATCACACTTGTTAAATTTCAAATTTTATTGACTAATTCCTTAGAGCTGAGAGGCACAATCATTAGAAGGTTAGGAGAGGTTTCAAGAAAGGTGGGTTCAAGCTCCGGCCCCTCCTCAAGCTTTGTTGCCTTCTTTTCCTTGAGGTAGTCCTTGACATAGTCCTCAGGGAGGTCAAAGGAAGACACATCTTTTCCCCAGATAGAGGTCATTCCTACACAAGGAACTTAATGAAAATTGCATTGTGGATTTCTTTTTTCATTGAAAAGCATGCATTTTGTAAGTATAAAAACAGAATTTGTAAAACAAAAATTTACTATTACAATTCTGTTAAAAATACTGAACTCCTAAATAAGTCAATTAGATAAAATATAAGTTTAAATGTAAACCTTCGCATTTGTCTGGTGAATTCTTTAACGGTGATCCTCTAGGAGAGATTTGTCGATTGGAGGGGGACATCACCTCCTTAGTTGAGGGGGACACCACCCCCTTAGAAGAGGGGGAAACCACCCCCTTAGAGGAAGGGGATATCATCCCTTTAGAGGAGGGGGACACCATCCCCTTAGAGTTGGTGGAGGGGGGCACCATCTTCTTCAAGTTGGAGGCCGAACCCCATTTTGAATTTTTGTCAGGGTTTGACTGAATAAGCTTCTCGAACAAAGCATTTGTGTCCTCCAAAGCTTGAGCCTCCCTTTCGGAGTCGCTGTCAGAGGATGAGGAAGAGGAGAGACTGATTTTTCGTTTTTTATAACATTTCTCACTGGTTTTAGGTTTCTCGTAGCTCTCCTGCCAACTACTAGTGGAGCTTCCTTCATCCCTTTCCTGAACAAAAAATAAAATGTTGTAAAACGAGTGGCAACACCCCATCCCCCTTTTTTTTGACACATTTTTAAATTTAAAAGTAATTTTTTTCTTATTTCAGCAGAGTCACTTTAAATATGTATTTCAAAATCCTTGGCAATCGCTTCAAAAAATGACATCGCGTAAAATATACCTTAGCATTCACTCAAAATAAACATAAGCACTGAGCAGTTAACACTCGCATAAATAAATCTTGACAAACCTTTAAAATAAACCTTAGAAACTCTTTTAATATACCCTAGCATTCATTTAAAACATACCTCGGCAATTATTTAAGACATAACTTGACAATCATTTAAAACATACCTTGGCAATTATTTAAAACATAACTTGGCAATCATTTAAAACATACCTTGGCAATTATTTAAAACATAACTTGACAATCATTTAAAACATACCTTGGCGATTATTTAAAACGTAACTTGGCAATCATTTAAAACATACCATGGCAATTATTTAAAATATAACTTGGCAATCATTTAAACATACCTTGGCAATCTTTTAAAATATACCTTGGCAATCCTTTAGAATATACCTTAGCAATCCTTTAAAATATACCTTGGCAATCCTTTAAAATATACCTTGGCAATCATTTAAAACATACCTTGGCAATCCTTTAAAATATACCTTGGCAATCATTTAAAATATACCTTGGCAATCCTTTAAAATATACCTTTGCAATCATTTAAAACATTTTACATTTTTTAAAATATAAAATGTAGTAGACAGTTTGGAGATCAGAGTCGAGTTTTTCATACGAAAACCCCAGACAAAAAATACTAACCTGCTTTGTTAAATTTCTCTTTGGACTAGGATTCTTGGTATTCACTGGTTTTGATGTCTGCGGAAAAGATGATTTTGTACTAAAAGAAGTTTCAGTTTTGGGAGTGAAAACTTGTTTGGTTGGTTTGCTAGAATTAGTTTGGTTTATCGGTTTGGAATGCGGTGGTTTGGATTTGGGCCCCGGATTGATGGATTGAAGTGGAGAAGATTGGTTGGTTTGAACTGGTTTGGTTGGAAAAGGAATCTCAGCTTGAAGAACTGGCATCTCTAACTCATCATCAGAACTGTCGTCCATCTATAATAAGTATCTTCTTTATATATACTTTGCTTTTCATATGTCTGTTTGTTTGAATCCAAAAAACGTCAAAACGGCTGAACCGATCGGAGCCATATGCTTTGTGAACTCAGTCCGTTTTTGAAAATCATGGAAGTCAATGTGATGGATTTTCTTCAAATTTTGCTTTCACCTGGCATATTATCAGAAAACCTTAAATCCAAAATTTCAGGATCCTGTAGCCTCTGATTACTTAGTTTAAACGCTATTTTATTACTCGCTACTTTGAGATTAAATTTGTGTAGAAGATTTTGTTGATTTCACTTTTTAAATATGCTTACTAACTATATTTTAACTTTTTGACCTCGATCTTTTTTTATTAGGTCATCCTCTAATTTTTTTGAAATTTATGATAGCAAAGCGAACTTTTCTAATGAGACAGAAAATGTTTATAAGAAAGACGACCGTGGTAGAATACGTGCAGAAAATGGACTAAAATTAGGGTTGCAAAGCTCTAGCTCCAACACAAATAACTGCCAGTTAATGAAAATTTTCGTGATAATTTAATATATTATAGGGAATCTTTAAATAAAATTTGCGTAAAGTGGAGGATGGCCTCTTAAGAAAATCGGGGTCAAAAGGTTAAAATATGATTTGTGAGCAAATTCAAAAACTAAAATAAAAAAATCTTTTCATAAAACTTGATCTTAAAGATCTAGAAAAATAATGGCGTTTAAATTAGCTTTATATCTTAATTAATAAAAAGTTATTGCCATTTGAAGGATGCGAGGTCAGGCCGAATATTGCCTCGAGGGCGGAACTTCAGTTTACGCTAACTTTCTTATTTCTTAATTCATCTTGGAAATGTGTAATTAAAAAGGGCATTCCGGGAGTATGACACCCTTTTATCATACAAAAACTGAAGGAAAACAAAATATAATTTGTCAATACCTTTAAAGAAGCTTTGATTTCAGTCCCTGAGTTGAAATTTCGAACAGATGTACTCGGCAATTCCTCCTTTTTCCCAGGAGAAGGTTTTTCAGGTGAATCTCCTTTACTTTTGAACTCTCCCATCAGGATTTCATCCTTACGCAGGATAAACTCCTCTCGCACCTTCTTCGAGGATGGTTTCTTAGAGGGACTCGAGAATATTAGCTCAGAGTCAGGAGGCCTGAAAAATGAAGAGGTATATAATTATTAATTATTAGAATTANAATGGATTTTTATGCAATAGGGGGAGCGGGAGGGGGTAATGAAAAATTTATCATCAAATTCATCTTTTTGATACGTAAAATTAATTCCCCTCAAAAAAAAATGTTCCCCAAATTCAGAGAATAAGACCATAAAAATAAGTTCTGGTGGAAACATCATTATCATGAGGGGGGGGGGAAGTAAAATTATTTTTCAAGAAAATATACACCCCTAGTTTATTTGTATATTGCGGCTTATTTTCTTTTTTTTCTCACTTGTTTCAAGATTAATCTAGGAGACCTATATGACGAATATGAGGAACAAGTGCATGGGAGGGGAGGAAGGGGGATAAAATTAACTGCACAAATAAGAACAGTCTTTTGCGGGGTTCGAGCAGGATTTCTCGGGCTTTGGACAGGGTTCTGCAAGCTAACTGGGTTCGAACAGGAGATTGCGGGGCTAATGGCCGCATAGCCCTCTCCCCCATAAGAATTGGGAAAAAAAGAAATCGAGAGAAGGACAGAGGGTTATTTTTTTTTTAAAGAGTGAGAAAAAGAAACCTTCGAACACTTAAATTTACTCAAGATATTTACCTGGTTTGAATTCCTTTCAGAAAGTGCAAATATTTCTTAAGTGCGGAGAAATATGGAACCTTCACATCAAGGTCATATTCAGATTTAAACATAACAGACAATAAGAACGGCAGTGCAGTAATTTTGTTCCTGAATCCGGTTAAGAGAAAATATGAGGATTCACGAAGAATTTTTTTGAACAAAAGCACGTTTTTTTAACCTAAAACACAATTCCAAAATGATGATTAATATGAAAACTCGTGCTCAAGGGAACTCCCCTAGTACCAGATTTAATAAACAGCAAGAAGTAGCTGAACCACGCAAACATAGTTGAACCACTTCTCTTGGGCTCCGCAAT
Source organism: Eurytemora carolleeae (assembly GCF_000591075.1). Lineage (NCBI taxonomy): Eukaryota > Metazoa > Arthropoda > Copepoda > Calanoida > Temoridae > Eurytemora > Eurytemora carolleeae. The sequence goes on from NW_019396198.1 coordinate 286,024, forward strand.
TAAGCTGAAGAGAAGTGGTTAATCCCAGTTAATGAACCCGTTGCAAACAAGAAATCTTGTAAATATTAAATTAAAGTTTTGCTCCAAAATGGCGCCAAAGTAGGACAATATGACAACATGTCATGATTACATATGATTGTAAGTGACAATTCTGACAATGACAGTGATGAAGATGATAATGATGACTGAATAATATATCATAACAATGAGAATATGATAATCTTATGAGGAAAAAAATGTAATAATGGAAATTCTTAAACGAGATGAAATAATCTTGATGTATTCTTTAAACTATTATCACTATTATCACTATNATTCTACACCTACAGTGTAATAATAAGCATTTTTAAACGCAAGGAAGCGAACAATATTAAAATTGTTCCTCCTGAACCGTGTAATAATGGGAATTCTTACATGATAGCTTTACTACTATGGAACCGAACAGATATGATATAATATTGAATATTGATGTTGTTCACAAGAATAACGAATATGAGCCTGATCCCTCGTCTCCATCTTTAAGTTGACCGGTCCCGCGAGCCCAGGTGCTTGGGATCACCCACTCAACTATATCAGAACCTACAAAAATAATATGATAAAAAAATTATTAGCGGTATTAAATATTAGAAAACGTTTCATAAGAATTGTTTTGATACATTGCCTTTCAGATTTAGGACACTTTATGATCCGACAAATTGTTTACTGTTTACTGTTCATGTTTAAAATATTAAAACTGTTGTTTTATCTCAGATTTATATAAATAAATAAATAAATTAACCGGTCAATAATCATTTCGAGGAAATGAACTAGCTGAAGCCCCAATGATTTTTTAACAGTTGGCAGTAGCTATCAGGAAGACGACCTTTTGTGTATTGTCAGTAGTTTAACCCCCCCCCCCGGGCTATCCTGTGTTTTCTCCCGCACCCCTGACACCTGGTGTATTTTCCGGCTGAAGACCAAACATAAACTTCTTCCTGCCCGAGAACACCTCGTAGATCAGTTTACCGTAGAACACGGCAATCTAGATGATCATCACAATAGAAAATATTAGTAAATCAAAAAACTATGGAAGTCGAGACAACAGGAACGGAATATAAACTGTGGAACAGACAGATGAAATCAAAATACTTCACTAGTTGCTGGCTCCAATAATAAAAACATTTTCCTTAAATTTTAGACTTCTATATATACTTTATTTGTTGGCATGTTTGTTTGCTAGAGTCTAATTAACGTCATAACGGCTAAACCGATCGAGACCAAGGCTGTAGGGGCAACTTACATTACCCCCGAGGAGAAGGATTACGGAGGATCAGAATTTAACCATTTAGAGTTTTCAAAATTCACGAAAAAAAAAAATAAAAGAGCATCAATTTAAAGTTAAGAGTCGAAGATGGTGCGCACTGCGCAGCTTAGTTTATGAAAATTTTACATTTTTTTACAAAATCAAGAAAGTTATTTAAAAATAAGAAAAGAATTCCCGATGTTCTTAATTTAGTCTTTATAATTTTCACTGAGAAGGACCAAAGTGATAACAATTTATTTCGTTGAAAAACTTATTTTGCTCAAAATCAGATTTAATATTAAAATGTTCTACCTTAGGTTTAAATTTAATTAGTTTGGCACGAAGCAGCCTGGATCCTTCCATCAGCTCTTCACGGGATATTTCTCCCGCGCTCTGGATTGTGCGCGCAACAATGTTTGTAAATCCAATTCCTGGTTTTAAATAAGTTCAATTATTAACTGTGTTCATGAAAATATTCCTCTTCAGTTTGGTTTAAAGGATTTGAAAAATTTCTAATATATTTTGTTTAAAACCTTGTGAAAAAAAGTTCGTGATGGGATAATTTAAAATAAAAAATTAATTATTCAAAAATAATTATTCCCTTGTTTTAGCAAGTTGTGATCATCACAAGCTTTTGTCGGGTTAGATACAAGACCTAGAAAAGAAGAAAAAATGTTATCAGACAGAATTATATTGTTTTAAATACTCTTCTTAAATTTCGAGTAAAAAAGCTTCTTTAGATAAATTTGGCTTGTCTGTTTGTATAAAACAACAAAAAAGCGTGAAAACGGCTGTACCAATCGGACCCAAATAGGTTTGTGCAAATTCAGTGAAACCTAAGGAAGGTTTATGCAGATTGTTAAAAGTGGAAATATTAATTTTTTGATTATAAAGATTAATTTGTTGCTATAATAAAACCTAGTCTATTTAAGAATGACAAAAGTTCTGAAAAACTTTAAGGCCGCTCTTGAATGTTAAAATGCTCGGAATAAAAGCTTGTCCAACTGCATGATAAACTGTTCCACCAAAAAAAAATTGAATTTCTACCGATTGTCCAAAGATCCGCAGTATAGTTGAATGTCTTAATTAAAAATCTACCCCCCCCCCCTCGGTAAAAAAATGTTCTCCTTGTATAGACCTGCATTGAAAAGAGCGTCCCAGAACTGTTCTCCAGGTCCATCAAAGTATCTACCAGACCAGGCAGAGTGTAGGGACGGGTTCGGGTTGATAAATATAATATCCAAGTTATTCTTTAGGTAGTCAGGTAACACTGAAACATATAAGTATACAAACATGTAGTCAACTAGCATCTACTCATACTTGTTATTTGCCTCTAAAAATTTTAATTTCCCCAAATTTAGTTTACTAGCCTCAAAAAAAAAGATCCTTCAAAAATACAGGGTTATTAACAAGAGGAATGAAACTACAGAGACAAACAAACAATCCTGAAGTATTCGGAGAAATGATTTCAAACTTCCGCTAATTTCTATTACCTTTAACAGCTTCATCTTCTTCCATCTTTATTGTTTGTTTCTTTTCATTCTTCTTTTTGTTTTTCTGCTTGGATAAACTTCGTCTTTTCACTTCTCCTACATCTGATTAAAAAACATAAGTATCTTTTGACACTTTCTATCACCCTACCCCCCCCCCCACCCCCACACACACTGACTTAGTATAAAATGGCAGGCTTCAATCATTAATTATTATTTAATAGTATTCACCCCTCAGTTAATGATAGTTTTTAAAAACAAAAATGTTGTTCTCTAATTTATCAGACATTAAGCTTTTAAAGGTACCGTTGTGAATCGGACATGCCACTCTCTCAATGAATTCACTTGACATTAAGTTCACAATCCCTTTAGTTCACCTTCAAAATGTTTTGCAGAGAAGGGAGCAAGCCACCCCCCTCCCTCGGTTCCGACTCTTTGACTTTAATACCGTTATAATGGCAGAGTTGGGCATAATTAATAAATTTAGAACTCATACCTGTATTTTCACCAAGTCTGGCTGCTCCTGGTGGGAGGGCAGCCTGATGCTGCAGCTCTCCTGCCTGGATGAACAGCTGCGGGGAAGCTTGAACATGTACGGCTTGTAATTGGGGGATTGCAAGCTGGAGATTTGAGACATTTTGGGGACCTTGCAACACTTGAAATCCTTGGACAGGAGTGGGTTTTAGTCCGTTCTGAACAAGTCCATAAGGGTAGAGTCCTTGCAGTCCTTGTAGTCCCTGAAGACCGATCACTGAAAATTGAGGTTGAACTTGTGGATTCACAATTTGATAAAAGTACTGGCCGTTGTTTTGAATTTGAGAAGGTTGAATTATCGATATTTGCTGATTCGATGTCGGCGCAGTGATCGAGGTTGTTTGAGGTGGTTGTAACGGACCCCCTGGGTTCATAATAACCTTTAAATTCTTCTTACATTAGTTATTTTTTCCTTTACTCACTTTTCTTTCAGTAAAAGCCGAACATCGCATCTGTAAACCCATTGCAGTGCCGGGAGAGCCAATAGCAACAGATCTCAACGAATACCTGACCAATCAGAGGAAGGATTGTGAATGTTTGACCAATCAAATTTCAGGATTTTGATAAAATCGACCAATAGGAGAGCAGGAAAGCCTTTTCAATTCCCTTGTTTTTGTCCTCTTTAAGTAGGAGTAGTTCGTAGAAAAGATTTATTAGAGGTATTAATTTCACTTCAGCCTTTCATAATATCTTCTGAGGCCATTTATGCAAAAATTAAAAGTTCTTTTTTGTAAAGATACAGTATTGTTTTGTGAAATTAATCTTTTTAAAGGATAAAATAATTTAATTAATTTAGTCAATCATGATTTTAAAATTAATAGATGATAAAAATTTTTTGATTAACAGAATCTATAATTCTGTTTTTTCCCCAATCTGATAATTTTTCATTTAGTATTTTTTTATTATTGAAACCCTGTTTGAGAAATCAGCTGTTTTCTAGTGTACACTGTTGAGTGGTGCGTATTATTTATGAAACGATGACTGTCAAAAAGAACAAACATCACGAAGAAAAGTCTAGAAATATCGAGATAATTTTACCATATATCTTAAACAAGTTCGTGTATTTCTTGTAGTGTAGTGTTGATACGGAAAGTGTACATATAGGAATCTTGAATTTTGTCTAGATTAATTCTGTGTAGGATTAATGTTCTTGTATAGTTTTGACCCAAAAATCTTTATCTAGGAAACACCCCCCTCCTATAAATTTTGTGGTTATTTCTTAGAGAAGGAATTTCGTACCTCCTCCCCCCCGCGCGCCCCTCCCCCTCGTATCAATTTTATAACCTAACCTGTCCCTAAATAACAAAAAAAAAAATAATAATAAATTTGCTGAAAAATAAATGGTCATGTACAAAATTGATAGGAGGGGGGGGCCTGGGGGGGTCCAAAAATCGTATACTAGGACAGACCCCAAATATGGCAGTGTAAGAGGAGCAAATGTTTTTCAATTTTTTAAATCTAACATTTTCTTTACTTACATTTGTCCAAATCTTCAAATTTTGACCCTTAAAAACCACTGAATACGATGCATAAACGACTTGTTGTAACGATCGTTGTGTCTGTCCTAGAAAACGATTTTTGGACCCCGCCCCTTTCCCTTTCTATTAATTCTGAACATGACCTAGATTTCAACTTTTTTCAACATAAAATATTTATTTTGTATTATTTCAGCGTTAGGTTAAGAAAATTTCTGGGCCGAGCGCTGCGGCTAGGACAGGCTAGGGGGCCGAGTGCTTTGGCTCCTGCGGCCAGGACAGACCTCCAAAAATCGTTCTCAGGAAATTACCCGATCGTTAATGGGACGTTTTTCCATTGTTTTAGTCTAACATAATACAGTTTTGAATTCTTAAAAGTTTTTTACCAAATTTTGTTTGAGACTATCCAAAACAACACAACCTACAGGACCATGCAACTCGACCACCTCTTACTCTGGCGATGGATGCCTCTCAAAATTATAATTCCCTCATATTTTGGTTATAAAAGATCCTTCAATAATACAGGGTTATTTTAACAAAAGAATGATACTACAGATTATACAGGGTTATGTTTTCACTGTCTTAGCTTATGTTCAAAACTTTTAAATTAATCCCTTTTCAGTTAGAAAATAATCAAATAAAAATGGAGTTACCACATATGGGTCAGCACTGCTCTGAGCAAACCTGTAAGCAGCTGGACTATCTACCAATGAAATGTGATGCCTGTGAGCAGTTGTTCTGTTCTAACCATTTGCTTTATGATGATCATAATTGCTCTTCGAAATATAAAAAGGATGTGCAGGTGAGGAGGCCTTAAACTTAATCTGTATAAGGCGTACTCAGGATAAGTCCTAAGGTTCCAATTGCTGGTGCTGAGTCCCCCCCTGGAAAAAAAATAATGCTCCTCAGATAATGGTCAAAATGGTACGGTTCTGAAAAGTTTGAGAGTCAATTGAAATTATGGTACAAGGGTGTACTGTATATTTTTAAGAATTGTATGAAAAATTGTTAATTTTTATCGGCATACGAGATCTGCTATGACGTCACATCTTGTTATATAAGTGTGTCTAGAAAAATATAACCAAACCAAACTGTCATTCTTTAAGAAACCATCAACAGGATTAGATCTCAGTATGAGTTTATACTTTTTCATTTTAAAATCTAGGGGGTAAATATATATGAATAAGTTTGGAATTTGAGAAGGAAATAGTCGTTTTAGTATAAAGTGGGCTCGACATGTGAGTCGGCTTTATTTGTTGTTTAGGTTTGGGTGTTCAAATGATACGAGATATTAGGTACTCGTAGAATTTTGATATATTCCATATATAAATATATATATATATATACCCAATAAACGTAAACTATATATTTTTCTAACCAATAGATAACTGGATTTGTACAAATAAGCAAGAGCTCGATAGAGATAAAAAATGAAATTTTTTCCGAACGCCGACCAAATACCAAAAAGTAAGGAAAAAATTAATTTTTCAGATTTGGGGGGATAATGAGAAATGGGGCAGGGGGTTTAAACCATCGGGATAGATTTATGTTGTCCTTCAAATCATAAATTGTAAGGTATCAACAAATATATTCGGAGGAAAATGTAAAATAGAAAACTGGGAAGCCTTAGATTTTCTAAGTTGCATAATTTCTATTTAAAGAAGAATCTATGAAAAAAAGCTAAAAATCCCTTTTTTGAATATAATTGACAGGTTCCAGTTTGTCCCTTGTGTAGCGCGCCTGTTCCTTTCACTCGCGGTACTCTTCCTGATTTAGCAGTTTCCGCGCACATTGACCAGGTGAAAATAAAATAAAAAATTGTATTTGATAAATCCACGTTATAATCGGTATTTCCATTGTTGGACTTTACTTCCATGTATCAAAGTATGTTGCCATGAATATTTAGTATTTAATAGTCAAGGACATTAATTGTTTATTTATAAATTGTTCATATTTACTTTTTAAAAAACTTATATGATAATACCTTTTTTTAAGAATTAAAAATGCAAGTAAAAACTAATGAGTTTTATTTGTTTGCTTTTTATTATGCCATTATTGTTTAAATTTAAAAAAAAATTTGAAGAGAATTGCATTATTAATATTTTAAGGATTGTCGACAGAAACAAACTGAGAAGGTTTTCACCAATAAATGCAGTAAACACAAGTGTAAAAAGAAAGAATTGATCAAGTGTGTTTGTGATTCCTGCAACCTTAACTTCTGCCTGGCACATCGCCATCCTAACGATCACAGCTGTGAAGGAAAATCCATTGGAGCACGACGGTCAGCAGCTGCAGCTGCGGACAGAGTTGCCGCTGCAGCTGATAAAAGAGCTGGCGCACAGTCGACACAGTCACGGATTACAAACTTTTTTACCGGACCTTTCAGTCCAGAACAAGGAACTGAAAATGGTCGATCTGGTGTTCCAAATCGACCGACAGGTAGCAGGCAAGCTGCTAGTGGAAGCCGTCAAGCTGTTGCTTCTCTGCAGAATGGGATGTCAGAAGATGAAGCATTAGCAGCTGCTTTAGCCGCTTCAATGACTGATTGTTCTATGCAGCAACAGTACAGTACAGCTGCCTTAACTCAGGTAAACATCAGTACAGTACTTCAGGGGTATATATTTTCTTGACAAATCAGCAACCCACAGCCCCCCACCTCTTCAAAAAAAAAAAAATTTCATTATTAGATCAAGAATTTTTGTTTTTGGAAAAAATAAATAATGTACAATTATTTATGTTTCTCCCAAATTTTAGTAAATTATTCCCCCTACCCGGGGCGTGGTATTTCTTTATTCAAAATTTAACCCTTTCTATATGTATATTTTTACTTTGAAGAGATTTCTTTACCCCTTGTATAAAAATAATTTTATTTTACTTCCCTGTTTGTTAGTGCGCAGTGCAAACAGTGCGGGTAGTTCTTTTTTGCAACCTAAATATCTATCGTTTCTTGTAACAAAGGAGTAAGACTCCTCCATACAAGAATATAATTATTGAAAGAAAATGTACTTTTCGTGTCACTTACTCAAAAAATTGTTACAGGCAAATGAGATATTTCTATATTTTTGACTCTCTAGTTTCCAATTGAGGCTGATGTTGTCCCGAATTCCAAATTTATTAGTTGATTTGTTCTCATGAAACTTCTTTAGTTTTTTTTATTTACCCGGAAACTTATGAGGAAAAAAATTTAAGCTGAATTACCTTCCCTTGTCTGACTTTCCAGAGGCCGGATTTAAAGAATTTAAGCCCCAGCTTATATTTAAGCCGGGGCTCAAATATGGTTGGTTCCACTAAAAATTGTATAAAATTTCTCAAGATTTAAGCTGGCACTCAATTGAAACCGGTTTTGTGGGGATTTGAGACGCGGCCTAAATTCATTAAATTTGGACACAGGAAACTTAAGGGAGAAGAGAATTCAATCTAAATTTAATACTTTTTCCTCTTATGATTTTATGAAACTGTAGGAGACTAAAATTCAAACAAAATTGAATTTTTTCCCTTTTTGTTGTTAGGGGTGTAAGAATATACAGTATATACCCTTGCCTAAACGTTTCTTAATCAAATGATTGTTTTTTTGTTAAATACATTTTTTTCTTCAGGAGGATGAAGATCGATTGCTCGCACAAGCTATTCAGGCAGGATGGGTTTAATCAGAAATTGAAAAATATTTTGTTGTTTTAGTTTAACTGACAACGTCTATATATAATTTGTTTGTTCTAGAATATGACGAGTTGTTTTAATGATTTAAATAAAAGTATACTTGAAGAGTTAGTTGATAAAAATAGTATTTCATCGCTCAGCTCCCAATAGATTTGTGGTTGTAAAGTACGGATTAAACTACGGTGGTAGGGAATTATATCAATATAATGAAAACGACTTTTGATTTCAATTTTGATGTTATTAAAGTTTTAAAACAGCATTAGTACAAAAAAAAACATGGAAACTAAGATAAGCTGTCAATTACAAAATCTTCTCTTTTGTTACTTGTAAACTTGTAATTCGATAAAAGCTTGTTAACAATCAAAACGTAAATAAAAAGTCGTCTTCATTTTATTGATATAATCGCTTACCACCGTATGTGACCGTATGCTCATATCCACCTTGCACCAGTTTCAGAGTTTTCTTTGATAATTTTTTTTAAATCTTAAGATTTTTTTTTAAATCATTCAAATTTCGTCAAAATAAATCAAGATGGGTATAAAAATATCTTCCCAAATAACAACAATCTACATGTTTAGAAAAAAAAGATCGACCTTCCTTATGATAATTGTTTTTTTTTAAAACTTTAATTACTGAATGAGTTTATTTTATTTTTTATTTTATAAATGTTGCTTCTAATTTGCTATTGTAAGATGTATACATTTTTGCTGGTGCATAAAAGATTTGACAATTTTGATGAAATAGTTTCATCCTTAATTAAAGTAAACTATCAGAGGAACTATTGTTTCAGCTTAAAGAAAAGAAGAAAAAAGAATCCTATGGTAATGCATGGAGAAATTTACAGTGGTTAGATTATGTATCAACTAATTAGGGGAGAAACTAGTGTTGGATTCCGACTAAGTCTAAGACCTAGGCTTACTGCTTAGACAGAGTTGTGCCTCCGTTATTCCCCTGCGATACTGGTTAAGTCTGAGAATACTAAGCTTTGCGGGATTTAAGACAAGTTTCGACCTTAGGATATATATTGACCCAATACCCCTTCTCCACGTAGCCTGCAGTCAATTCAATTAAAAACTCCGGCCAGGGATTGTAAATTTTTTTGAAATTTTAGGAACAATGATCAATCATGAATTTTTACAATGACCAGCAGAGTTATAGTGTCTATTTTAACAATTTTGTCAAGATATTTTATAATTTATTTAATTGCCCTAACTGACAAGAAATTTTTGTTTTAAATCTTAGATTTAAGACAACTAGACCTTTGATTTATTTCTCTGAATTTTAGAATACCTTTGAATATATTATTATTTTATATGGCGCTTAGAATTTTATCAGACACCCTTATCAGCTCATACTTATAAAAGATATTAGTTTTTAGTTAGTTACTTGTTTTCTTGTCGTAATTGATATAAGATAATTATCAAGTATTTGCTATTATGGTAAAATTATACTAACGAGGAAAAACTAGCGCACATAAAAAAGACTAGTAAAATATACCAACAGCACACGAGACGAGAGAGCAAAGATACGTTTGTATGTCAGAAAGAAAAACTAATAACCCCTAAGAATAAAAAGAACACGACAATCTAAGGGGAATTCGAGCAGTATTTGGCTATTTTCCTATTTATTTATTCTCTAATTTTTATGAAAATCTGATTTACTCTTGGTTAAACAGGAAAGTGAACGAGAAGCAGGAAGACAAGGACAGGTTCAAGAACAGCAATCAGGAGAAAAGTCCTGTTCTATATCATAGCCTTAGCAGCAATTTTGGACAGCAAACACTTTATAGACTAACGTTTAACTTCGTTTGAATCACATAAAATTATATTGTTTTGTAAAATTTTATATATTCTATTGTTCAAATTTTGAAACATATTTTATTCGCATTCGCTGTTTGAGGCCGTAATGTTTATATATTCTTTTATTTGTTAGAATTAAATCTGGGGTATTTTTATATGCATGTTATTATTAGTGATATTTATACTTAGTTAGCATTTAAGTTGAAGTTTTTTCTATTTCATATTAACATTTTTTAATATATTGTGTTGTTTTTGCCCTGATACAAACTTACCAGATTTTTAAAAAATTAAATCTTTTTATTATCATGTATGATTCCAGTTTCAAATATTTATTATATTATTATTTTCCTTAAATCTGCAATGTCGCTACATGTTATACTTCTGTATCAAGTCTTAATGCCACAACCTTTGAATATTATGTTACAGAGTGTCCAAATAAACATGGAAATTATATTAATATCGTGGATATAAGTAATTCACTCGAGAAATATCAAAACTTCTTGGAATTTTCTAATATGGGGTTTGCTGTTAATGACCTTCACAATTGATTTAAAATGTCGTATATAGGGTGTCCCAATATACGTATATGGGAGTTGAGTGAAATTTTTAAATCGTCTTTTTTTATAATAAAAAATCATTGCAAACTGCGTGGAAAATGTTCCAAAACAGATAAAAACTAATTTGTTGGCAAAAATTGTGCAAAAAGTTTGCATAAGTCATTTGCTTACTTTTATAAGAGTTGCAATATCGTAGAATGTAAGGATATCTCTGAAAAAAGTGTGTTTAGGCTTTTTAGCCTACTCAACATCGATGAAATGCGTTAAAAGGTGTTTACAGTAGGTTATAATACCCACAAATGGGGGGAGGGTTTGTCGATGAACCATTTTTCTCTAAAATACCGTTTTAACCTTCAAACGGGGACCTAATATTCGAAATGTCCTCGGTGTCTTCTCCAAAGATTTTCAAAAAAGTTACAATTATAATTTTATTTTTTACATTTTATACGACAGTACAGAATAAATAACACATTTTCAATGACAGAATTGAGGATTTTTAAAACTAAAAGACGAAAAAAGGTTTAAATTTTGTATTGAAAGTATTTGAGAAAGAGCCAGACTACATTTCGATTACATTTTGAAGGCTAAAACGACATTTTAGAGTAAAATGTTTCACCGACGACCCACCAATGTATGAACATTTTTTAGTACAGTAAAACGACGTCTAGTGTGTGAAAACACAATTAATATCTTCGGAAATGGGAGTGAGCATATTTAGGTCTAATTTTAAAGATTAAAACGGCATTTTAGAGAGAAAAAAATTTATCGATGACCCCCCCTCCATTTGTGGGGATTGTACTTAACAGAAGAACTTTTTGACTATATACAACGATGTCTAATAAGCTAAAAAGACTAAACACACCTTGTATGTCTAGGAAGAAGAAAAAATTGATATTTACACCATTTTGAAATCCTTTGCAAAAACGACATTGCATAACTGTTCGAAAACTGATTGAAATGAATATGGTTGAAATACTCTTCTCAACAGATTTCCAAAAACATATAACTTAGTGTTGTTGAATCGATAAAAGCAGAATTAAATGTGCGTATTTTACGCCAAAAAAGGGCAAATTTTTTTATGTATTTAAAGCAATTTTAATCTATAGGGAGATAAAACAGGCCTAATTCAGGCAATAGACCTGGACCTTCAGGCACTAAAAAAAATTCAATTTTTCCTGTTTAAGATCTAGGAAAAGAAACCCCTGAAAATTTAAAGATATACAAAAAAGAATTTTCAAATAAACAAAAACATGGATTTATCGGATAATTAGATGCAGGGTGTCCCACGATACATGACAGTTGGTAAATAATTTTTAATGTCTTCTTCCATAATTTGTTATGCAAAAACAATAATAAAAATGGTTTATGGGAGCCATATTATAGTAAAATTCATTTAGAAGTAAAATGAATTTGAGAAAAAGATTTTTTACGAAATAAACTGCAAAAAGCCTTAAATATCATAATGCAGTATATAAAAGACGACGTTCAAAACTATTTTTCAACTGTCATGTTTTGTGGGACACCCTGTACATAGTTTGCATTTATGTCACTTTTTTATCATTTCTTGATCAATCAATGCCAGATGTGCAAATTAAAGCTATGTATCATTAGAGTGAGGGGGAGCAGAACCATCATGAGCCCCGCTAAATGACCTCCGGAGCCTCGATCCTGATACGCAAAATAACCTCTTAACCCCGCAAAACCATCTCTGAGCCTTTGACATACTATTTCCGCTGGCTGTTTTTTTATGTTTTGTATGTACTTAACCAATCAAAAATTTAAACATGTCTCTTCATACAGTAATAAGCAAGTGGATCAATACAATGAAGACGACTTTCATTGTCAATTGTGATATTTATTCAGCATGGATGCACATAAACTTGAAATCAAAGAGAAGATGTCAATTTAAAAAACCTCCTCTTTGATTACTTATAAACATGTAATTCGAAGAAAGCTTGCGAACAATTAAAACTCAAATAAAAAGTCGTCTTCATTGTATTGATATAATCGCCTACCACTGTAGTAGAATCCACAATGGTTTTAAGAATCATTTAATCTACAAATTTCAAGTATTAATTTCGTCAATTAATCATAACTTGTTTTCTTATGAAAAATTTACACAAAGCATATGATAAACGCACAAATTTAAGTATTTCACCAAAAATGGTGTGTTTTGTGAACAGATAAAATTTGTCTATCTTGATATAAAACAGCAATAGTTATTCACAAGTTAAGGAATTTGTAAAAATTAAGAAAACAAAAATAGAAGTTGTTGTAAACCCCGAGATTCATTTGGTCTAACTAACAGAGTAATTACAATAATTAACTCTCATAATAATATTTATTGATCTAAGTTTGTTAATTCTTGTTTATTCAGGAGATCAGTATTCGGTCCCGAGGTCCACCTCCTGCACTCCAGTGGATCACTAACTATGCTGAAGAGGCGGCCTGGTACTTCCTTAGGTTCCCTAACTGTTCCATGATCTTCATTAGATCCCTAAGTTGATACTGTAGCTGCTCTAAGGTTCCTTCATTTCCAATTGATGAGGATTCATCTGCCTCCAACCCTGGTGGAGCCTCATTCCCTTCTTCAGATTCATCCTCGAGGCCAGGGACATCATCCGGATCTACTCTGTAATCCCCCTTCTGGGGTTCACCTTTCTCCGTCTCTCCTTAATCATGATTGTTCCCTCCTCTATCCCCAGAGCTCTCAGATACCTCAGCATCAGACTGAGCAGGAAACCATACACCAGGATCATCAGGGTCATCCTCGCAGGATGAGATAGTTATAACCTCCATTGCAGCTAAAGTAACCTCAGTGGTATTGTTACAGATATTTCTAGCTTTTAATATACTTAGATAATCAATACTTATTTATCCTTTTAGTTATAAAGAGTTAGTATCCTTTATATAGCTTTACGGAGCTATTTGTTTTATTTAGCTTTGCGAAGCTAGGTGATTTTCTTTATGGGTGCATTGATTATCTCACTTGAGTTATCAGAAATAAACAATGCCCCAAACTCTAATCCATCGTTGCTGTCTCCAATTCCATTACATTGTCTGCAAGCGATTCAGTAAACATGGACATTGGTCAACGTATTTAATCTTCATTTATATTAATTCTTTAGTAACCTTTGTGGTATTATTAATTACTTAGCTATTAATATACTTATAAACAATTAAGATCTTATTTATCTTTTTATATATATATATATAGCTCTACAAGGCTATTTGTCTTATTTAGCTTTGCCGGGCCAAGGATCTTATTTATCTTCATATATGTATATAGCTTTACAAAGCTATTTGTCTTATCTAGCTTTGCAGGGCCAAGGATCTTGCTTAGCTTTACGGAGCTATTTATCCTGCTTAGCTTTACGGAGCTATTTATCCTGCTTAGCTTTACGGAGCTATTTATCTCATTTAGCGTTGCAGAGCTATGAATTGTATTTAGCTATGCAGAACTATATATTCTAGTCTGTCTATACTGAGCTAGATATTTATAACTAGCTATACAGAGTTAGATCTTATTAAGATTAATGTTATTTATGAATGAGTGAATGTTGGGAGCTGCACTGACCTATCAGAAGATAAGATTTATGTTATATCTTTCTTCTACTTAGGTTTTGTGTGCACTCAGGTTCCCTTTAGCTTTGGTTCGAAGGCTACATAGGTAATTTTTCATGGCGGCCCTGCACCCCCTTTCTCTCAGGAATGGACAATTTTTAGTTGTTTATTAAAAGCAAATTTAATCTAAAGGAGCAAAACAGGCCTATTTCAGGCAGTAGGCTTGGAGTCTCAAGTATTTGCATGGAAATTTGAACTTAAAATCTCGGAAAATATATTTAGGAAATGGCAAGCAAGTTTAGCTCTTAAACCCTTATAGTTTTAAAGCTAAACAAAAGCAGCAAAGGGGTTAAATAGGATACTACTTCATCATCTTTTAATGCTTATCGCGATAAGAGACTTATCTATTCTAAATTAGATACCCTTTAATTCGATTTTTTTGGCACTGACGAAGCTCACTGAAAACAGATTTTGACGCAAATATTTTTGGAACAAACATTGATACATATTTACATTTGGATGTCCGTCCCCATGGGAATTTTCTTTGTGCAATATTGGTTTTTTCTACATTTATAGTATTAGAATTAACATTGTTCTATTTTCATACATTTTATTGGAATACCTGCTACAAATACATTGATGAAAATTATTAGTCATTTGCATCATTTTTCATCAAGTTGTCGGCTTTTGTATCAATACAAAGAAGACGACCTTTCTTTTTAGGTTTTGATTTTTAACAAGCTTTTTTCAAAATTACAGGTTTACAAGGAAATCTTAAAATAATCTGTAAATTGTTAGCTTCTCTCTCTGTTTCTATTTGTATGAGGAACCAAGCTGTTTAAAGCTTGATAGAAATCAAAATTAAATTAGAAAATCTTTTTCATTGTATTGATATAAACGACGAAATTACTGTACATCAACTTATTAAACCTCCCCTCGATGCGCAAAAACTTCAAATTCATTTTTAGGAAAGTTTGGCCAAATTTTGTTGACATTGTCTTTAGTGATAAAAATATGAATTATGTTGATTATTAAAATATATATGTCTAAGAGAAAATAGACAACCATTGGTTTACATGGGTGTAAGTTTTAGCGCAATGCTGAGCAAAATTTGTATTATTTTGATATCCATAACAACCAGAAGACACTGGAAAATGATGTTTTGTCCTATCAATGACTTTTGGTTGTGGCATGCAAGATTAATTTTGAATTTGAACACATAAGCTAGCCAGCCACAGATCTAGTATTGCGAATGAGAACCTGACTTAACATTTATACTAACGAGGAAAAACTAGCGCACATAAAAAAGACTAGTAAAATATACCAACAGCACACGAGACGAGAGAGCAAATATACTNCCAGTTAATTGTTAACTTTATATTCACCGGTTAACTGTTAACTTTATATTCACCGTTTAACTATTAACTTTATATTCACCGTTTAACTATTAACTTTATATTCACCAGTTAACTGTTAGCTTAATATTCACCAGTTAATTGTTAACTTTATATTCACCGGTTAACTGTTAACTTTATATTCACCGGTTAACTATTAACTTTATATTCACCGGATAACTGTTAACTTCATCCTAGTCGATGTGAGCGCCGCGGCCGCTTTATATCCATCAGTTAACTGTTAACATTTTCCTGATCAGTTATAACGGTGGGAATATTCACTGATTAAATGTTATCTTCATCCTCTTCAGTTAACTGGTAGTTTTATTCTCATCAGTTAATTGTTAACTCATCCTGAACTCCTTTCTGTTTATAGGTTATGCCTTTTCAATTTCATGCATGATCCTCTGAAAATTGTCATGTTTCGTTGGACACACTGAATGTTTTCCACTAAAAGACATTTCCCCTGCTAGCAACTGATGATTAAAGCGAAAATTTTTTAATTAACCATTAATTAATCTTACTATTTTAACCCAAAAGAACGTTTTTAGAAGCATGGCCGACTCCGCATGCTGGCTTTGCAAAAAGTCCGGAAATATAGCATGCAGTGCATGTTCAACTACAGCATGTTCAGAGTTCCATCTTGCTGCACATTATACTCAGATACAGGGACAGGAGAAGAAGTGCAGACCAATCAGGTATAGCAGAGAGTTAAAAAAAATATGAAACTCATTCCTCACATAAATTTCACTAGAAGGGGATCCTTCATTTGGCGTACCGTCCCGGTTTGCCTTACATAGTCTGTATTTGTACTGTAAAGCTTGTTCTAGCTGGTTAAAATTGAGCCCGTGACTTGAAATGAACCGGAGTTTATTTTGCAGTGCCTTGATTCATTCATTCTTACTCTTAACATTCAAGAATTTATGGCTTTCAGGTTCTACAAAAATCGTTCAGACTTGACATTTTGCGTTTTGGAAACATATAGAATATATATTTGGAACTAAAACTTTTAACTTCTCATATTTTTAGCTAAACTCTTAATTGAAAGCCTGCAAAATAAACATAAATTTTAAAAACAAAGAGAAAAAATTTATCTTTAGGGTAAACTTCACAAAGTTATATTTTACTTTTAAATTTTTTATAGAACTCGTGAAATATAAAATCACTATAAAAAGTTTCATTAACAGTCCACTTGAAGGGGCCTCGTTTTTCAAATTTTGTAAGAATTGACATATTTTTCAAATACTTCAAATAACCCTTTTTAACGGTGCAATTTTTTTAAAGAGTTGAATACAGGGAGGGAGCAGGGAATTGTCTAGTGGCAACAGCAGATATCAAGCCAGGTATTCCAATCATATGTTTCAGGGGAAATAGGTTCGGAACCTCACAATAGCCCTAAAGGGACAATCATTTTTATTTCTGGCACAAATCATAGTTTTGAGATAACCCCTTTCGAATGAAATCTTAACATGCTTTAGATATAAAAACGTCTATTTTTAGGCCATCATTTTCCAATCTAAATGTCAATGTTTATAGGGGAGGTGATCCTTCAAGAATACCCAGCTGTTGTAGCACCTAGCCTCGTGTCTGCAACTGTATGCTTAGGAAACAGAAATAAAAATTATTAAAAATAATTTTAAAAAAATTTAGATCTTGATTTATGAGATCATGGTTTGCCTATCTCTTTAGTTATCTCTATGGGTCTTAAAAATGTTGAGAAATCATATCACCCCGGACTAACCAGAGTGAGCAGCATTCGGTTTCTTCTATTTGAAATCAAACGTGTTTTGGTCTATAATTTAACAATCTTTTACCTTACGGATTTGTTTATTCTATACTTTTTTCTTCAAATGCATATGCCGACCAAAAAAGTATTTAAGAAAAAAGACTAAAAAATTGTGTTTAATGGGTCAAATTGTGATCGAAAGTCACAGCTTTCTGGAATATTGACAGAACCGTTAAATCCGCGCGATATTACTCAAAAAAGTTTTGGCAATTCTATTGGAAAAATATTTTTGTAAATTTCGACACATATTTGCAAAAATTCTAAGCAATAATCTCAAAAATAGGAAAAATGGCCACCTTTATCAATACTTTACAAATTTTGATTTACAGACAATTGTTTGAACGAGAACAAATGATAAAGTAATAATTTTGCTATTTATTTTAGCAGCGACCATTCAGAAAAAGTAAAGATACACAATTTTGCTGTTGTTGTTGTTATAGGGTAAAGTTATAGGGATTAGAAAATTTGAGTTTGTGGCAAAGACTACATTCCTAGTTGTTTGTTTTAGTAAAAACAACCGAAAGGTAAGTAAGGTCTTAAAACATAATTCATTATTTTTGTCGAATTCCCAGAATGCTTGAGAAATTGGCAGGTCAGGATATTTATAATAAAAGTATTAGGAGATATTTAAACGTTAAATAAATAAAAAACACATTTAAATGTTTTTAGATTGATCTAAAAAACCTACTAATTAGATCAATAATGTTTTCATTTTGGTATGATAAATTTTAAGTTGTTATTATCGGAAACAAAATGTCGGGTTCTCAATCATAAAACATCTGATTTAGGGTTTAAACTAGTTGTTCTGTTCAGGGTGCAAACCTTTGCTCTAAGTGCAAGTTCCCAGTTTGTAACAAGGAGTGTGAGCAAGGGACCAATCATAAACAGGTTGTTAACTTTTTTACTTTTTTAGATTTTTAATCCCATGTAAAAGTGACTTTTAAAATAATCATTTTAAAAACAATAAGTTAAGTCTGAAAAGATAACGAAATGCATGGCTTTAACTTGATTAGGGAATTGTATACAGTTAAACCCATCAAACTTTGGATTAGAAAGACAACTTTTAGATTCAATTAAACTTTCATGAAACACAGCTTACTGCAGTTTACTGCACAAGTGAATGGCAAGTTGATTATTAGCAACTGGTAAAATTCTTTATAACTACATCAAATACACATAATATTGTTTAAATGTCGTCTTCCTATTTCAACGTTTATGGGCGCCTCCGTATGAAATGTTGCTCAGGAATGTTCAGTTCTTGCTTTGCTCCCTACAGCTCCTACCTTCAAGCCTGATGAGAGATCAAATCCAGCATTTGCATTGATTGGGGTCATCAGGTTAGAACCAATCAACCATTGTATGGATTGAAAACTTATAATTTCTTCTTTCTCATTTTAAAATTTTTTAAGCTCTAAACTTTAAAATGCTTATAAGGTTGACATTTGAAATTTGGGGGATTTTTTTTTCATAATTTTGAGAAGTTCAAATCTGAGCTTTATTTGTACACTTGTAGTATTTATAATGACAAATTTTTCCGGGAAATCTTTCCTTTTTCTACCTGACTGGTTCCTGTTTCTACCTGACTTATTTAGTTCCTGTTTCAACCTGACTAATTCAGGTTCCTGTTTCTACCTGACTTATTTAGTTCCTGTTTCAACCTGACTAATTCAGGTTCCTGTTTCTACCTGACTTATTTTTGTTCATATTTCTACCTGACTTATTCAGGATCCTGTTTCTACCTGACTTATTCAGTTTACTGTTTCTACCTGACTTATTCAGTTTCCTGCTTCTACCTTAGTTATTTAGGTTTCTGTTGCTACCTGACTTATTCAGGTTTCTGTTTCTATCTGACTTTTTCAGTTTCCTGTTTCTACATGACTTATTCATGTTCCTGTTTCTACCTTAGACATTTAGGTTCTTTTTTCTACCTGACTTATTCAGGTTCCTGTTTCTACCTTAGTTATTTAGGTTCCTGTTTCACCTGACATATTTAGGTTCCTGTTTCTACCTTACTTATTTAGGTTCCTGTTTCTACCTGACTTTTTTAGGTTCCTGTTTCTACCTGACTTACTTATGTTCCTGTTTCTACCTATACTTATTTAGGTTCCTGTTTATACCTGGCTTACTTTTATTCCTGTTTTACTTATACTAATTTAGGTTCCTGTTTCTTGACTTACTTATGTTCCTGTTTCTACCTAGATACTTATTTAGGTTCCTGTTTCTCCAGGAGAACCCGGATCTAGCGGATAGAACAAGTCTTCTAATGGATCATGTGGATGATATTAAGGTCAACTCACATCCACGCATGTCTTCAAAACAATATTATTCAATATCTCTCCCCCAATCACCCCCCCCCCCGTCTAGTATACAGCATCAAACATTTTTTCTCTTCTTTCAATTCATTTTCATGTTTACTTTTCTGGATTTTTCCTATAAACTTCATCAATGTTCGTCCCCTTAATAGATTTTATTTTTTATTTTTTCATGTTAATGTATTTCCTTACACTGTACATATTTAGGAATCCTTTGAACTACCTTACATATTTAGGTATCTCCGTACCTACTGTTATACATATTTAAGGATATCCTGACCCAAAATTTGAAAAACGAGGCCTGACCTATTGCGCGTACATATTTAGGAATCTTCTGACCTACTATACATATTTAGGGATATCCTAAATATGTATAGTACATATTTAGGTATCTCCGGACCTACTGTGCATATTTAGGGATCTCCTGACCTACCGTACATATTTAGGGATCTCCGGACCTACTGTACATATTTAGGTATCTCCTGACCTACTGTACATATTTAGGGATCTCCCGACCTACTGAATATGTGGGAGGGAACTGCAGTACAACAGCTTGTACGCGAACTGCCAAATAGTAAATATACTAAAGAGGTAGATTGAGTTGATTACAAAAATGCTTGGACAAAAATGCGATTTTTAATATCAAAAGAGAAAAAAGATATTTTTACGACGTTATTTACCCTTATAATATATATATACAGGGTCACACACTTAAATGATGAGACTGTAGAGACGACCCAAAACTATAAAAATATGACGATTTGAAGCTTGATTTTTGGTTTCTGCATTCAATTGAGTATTTTGATGGTTTACTAATTGATTAAGCAACAGAAATAAACCAGTTTTGGCCTCCAAGGAACCTTGAATGCAAGAAAACGGACTAAATAAATTCCGTAAAATCGTCTCTGAAGTCACATCTTTTGTTGGTAACCCTGTACAATAAAAATGATAATTTAGGATGTCCTGAGAGCAGTTGGGGTTCTGCATACAAACAGGAAACTCATCTAAGATTATTTTTTAACAAAAATGTTTTATTTTAATTTATACTAGACATATTAGATCATGAAAAGGTTTTATATTCACGCTAAATACAAGATACCCACGAACATTTCTAATAAAGTCAATTATAAAAATATGGAAATATAAAATTAGCCAGAAATTAAATTAGAAATTGGAAATGAGAAATTACATAAAGATGACATTCAATATCTCAGTGTTGCTGGTATGGGGAGAGGGCATGCCTTATACCCAACCTTCAGGAATTTACTCTTATACTTGAGATGCAAGATAATCATAATTTTCTATAATAACTATAATCAATCATAATAAAAAAGGAAGTTCTTTTGATATTGTGCAGTTAGTATTCATAACTGTTGCCATAATTTTCACAAATTCCACAATGAAAGAGGAATATCAACTCACATGTAGAAATGTAAGTGCAAGGCATTCCAGAAGCTTAATGCTTGAATGTAATTATTGAAGATAAACATCATCGACATTTTGAATATTTTAGAAAATTTTAACTTGAGAATCAAAGCTATAAAAACCTATTGAAGACTATTATAAGAGTATTATCCTGATTTATAGTCTTACCAATCATTCCTGTATCTGCAATTCAAGATTCCAGATTTATCCAGATAGATCAATTCTACTCAGGTAGATCAATTCTAACTAGGTATACAGAAAGATCAATTCTACTCAGGTAGATCAATTCTAACTAGGTATACATATAGATCAATTCTACTCAGGTAGATCAATTCTAACTAGGTATACAGATAGATCAATTCTTATCAGGTATACAGATATATCAATTCTTATTAGGTATCCAGATAGATAAATTCTGGTCAGGTATCCAAATAGATCAATTCTAATCAGGTAGATCAATTCTAACTAGGTATACAGATAGATCAATTCTTATCAGGTATCCAGATAGATAAATTCTGGTCAGGTATCCAGATAGATCAATTCTAATCAGGTAGATCAATTCTAATCAGGTAGATCAATTCTAACTAGGTATACAGATATATCAATTCTAATCAGGTATCCGGATAGATAAATTCTTATCAGGTATCCAATTCTAATCAAATATACAGAAAGATCAATTCTATTCAGGTATCTAGATAGATTAATTCTAATCAGTTATACAGATAGATCAATTCTACTCAGGCATACAGATAGATCAATTTTGATCAGGTAAACAGATAAATCAATTCTAATTAGGTATACAGATAGATTAATTCCACTCAAGTATACAGATAGATCAATTCTGATCAGGTATACAGATAGATCAATTCTAATTACGTATACAGATAGATCAATTCTACTCAAGTATACAGATAGATTAATTCTACTCAAGTATACAGATAGATCAATTCTGATCAGGTATACAGATAGATCAATTCTAATTACGTATACAGATAGATCAATTCTACTCAAGTATACATATAGATTAATTCTACTCAAGTATACAGATAGATCAATTATACTCAGCTTTACGGATAAATAAATTCTACTCAGCTTGCAGATAGATCAATTCTACTGAAGTTTACAGATAGAAAAATTCTAATCAAGTATACAGTTAGATCAATTCTACTCAAGTATACTGATAGATCAATTCTACTCAATTATACAGATAGATTAATTCTACTCAAGTATACAGATAGATCAATTCTGATCAGGTATACAGATAGATCAATTCTAATTACGTATACAGATAGATCAATTCTACTCAAGTATACAGATAGATTAATTCTACTCAAGTATACAGATAGATCAATTCTACTCAAGTATACAGATAGATCAATTCTGATCAGGTATAAAGATAGATCAATTCTACTCAAGTAAACAGATAGATCAATTCTACTCAAGTATACAGATAGTCAATTCTAATCAGGTATACAGATAGATCAATTCTACTCAAGTATACAGATAGATCAATTCTACTCAGGTATACAAATAGATCAATTATAATCAACTTTGCAGATAGATCAATTCTAATCCGGTATACAGATAGATCAATTCTGATCAGGTATACAGATAGATCAATTATACTCAAGTACACAGATAGATCAATTCTACTCAAGTATACATTTAGATCAATTCTACTCAAGTATACGGATAGATCAATTCTACTAACTAAGCATCTTTATATCCATCCTGTTACAAGACAAATTATAATTTCTTTATTCAGAGCTCAAGTAAGCATCCCAAAGGGATCAGAAATTACCACTCAGTATCTTACTCCTCTGATCGGAACCATGCCCAGAAGGCAAAAGATAAGGTAAAAGATTCCTTTTGAAAAGAAGGTACCAATTAACAAATTTAATTTCCATCTAATCTTTATTTTTATAGTTTCTCATGGCGCACGTTTTAGGATTTAATAAAGTAAATGAATGACATTTTAACTTAGGAAAAATTTGACTTTTAAGCAAGAGAATAATTTTTTAAATCACTAATACATCTTGTCTGACAGAAATTTTGTAATCTTAAGTATGTCTGCAATATTGTTAGAGACAAGTGGAATTTAAAAAATATTTTCAATTTAAAGTATAATCTTTTTTAACAAACTAAATTTTAAAATTAATGAAGACATTTAAGAACTGTTTAGAAAGAACTGGTTCTTCTCCTGCATCTGTGACAGGTGTGCTGACCCAACGGAAAAAGGAACATTTCTTAGTGGAATCATCTGTCAATCTTGCCAGGTCAAATAGATAATATACAGAGGGAACCAGAAAACTGTGGAACAAATGTCGCCTTTGTTCTTCCTTTTACTTCAGAAATATCGTTAAGGATTTTGTAATTTGCCATTTGTTGCAACTGACATATCTTTAAAAATATTTAAGGCTCTTTTACCTGAAAAAATATTTCATATTTTTTAGACAAATTAAGACGACCAGAATTCTTCTGTTTTCTGTTTCTTACTGTAAATTTTTTATTTTTTTATTTATTTTTTTATAATGCATTAAAACTATCGGGGAAAATTATTTGTGAAAAACTGTCTAGTTTCAGAGAAAGTCCTTCTACTTCCCTAACTTCATTTTCCCTTCCCTACCTTCCCTGTCCCTTTTGTAGTTCCCTAATCCCTATTTTTGACTCTCCCTCTCAACCTTCCTCTTTCCCTCTCAACCTTCCAGTTTCCCTCCCGATCTTCCCTTTCCCAACTTTCCCATTCCCCTACTTTTCCCCTTCTCCCTACCTGTCCACTTCCCTCCTTTTCCCCCTTGCCCATCCTTCCCCACCCATTCTTTTCTTCTGTTGTTACCCTTCCCCCTTTACTTTCCTTTTCCCCCTTTTCCTTCCTCTTTTCCTTTCCCTTTTCCTTTCCCTTTTCCTTCCCCTTTTTCTTCCCCTATTCCTTCTCCTTTTCTTGAGCTTTTGATTTCTTTCCCCCCCCCCCACCCCTGTGAAGATTGCAGAGTGCTACTTGAATATTTTAAATTGTTTCTTAGATTCAGATTTTAACCTTGTTAATCCCCCCAGATACTGTAATATGTTTTGTGGGGGGGGGGCAGTACAAAGGAATTGAGTTTTAGCCACAAATTCAAATTTTCTAACCCCTATATCTTTGCAACCCGATGGTGTAAACCTTTGATATTTCAAACTACGACTATTTGATCAAACAGAGTTCATAGTCTGAAATATCTAAGATCTACGACATCGGGTCGCAAAGATATAGGGCCAGGGGTTAGAAAATCAGAGTTTGTGGCAAAAACTCAATTCCTTTTTCGAGCTCTTAAATTTTATTTTTGTTATTCGTTTAGGATATTGTTCTTCCTGCTAATCCTCTAGATTATGAGGTATTCTTATAAATGAAAAATATTGATTATTTTTTGTTGTAATTTCAATTGACCCTTCTTTCAAAGAGGGGCATATCCGATCCATAGAAATGTGGAAGAAAACGTCGTTTTCCTAACTTGAAAATGTTTAATTTTTCCATTTTTGAATTGTTTCTAACGCAGAAGTTTTCCAAACCAAAAACATGTTGTATAGTTCTTACTTGCGCAGAAAAAGAATTAAGGGTATCGTTGTAAATCACTTTAATTATGGAGGATCACATGAAATTACAGTTCCAATCCATTTGGGTTTCTTTGGAATACTTCAATGCCTCTGTTTCTCAAACTTTCTTGAGACAATTAGCAAACAATTTTCTTTTATATTAAACTTTGCTACATTTGACTGAAAATTTCAAAACAAATATTTAACTTTTGAATACATGTTATTTGTCAACAAATTTTTGAAATATAGAAATAATACTCCTCTTCCCAAAAGTCTAATGTAGGTTTTAAAGATCAATTTAATTGTACAAAAAATCTAACCTTTCGTGGTTCTGCCAGGTACCACAGATAAAAGATTCACAAAGTGAACGAATATTTGAGTGCACAGCCCAAAAAAAATATCTTAGTTTTGCCCCTATACTACCATTATCTCAAAAAATTATCGAAAATCATGAACAATAACCCTTATATGTTGCCATATTTTTTTATAAAATATACGTGATAGACAACACTGCAATAGTTTACTACATACGAACTTAGTGCAACGAAAGAAAATATTTTTGTACAATTACATTTATATTTAAAACCTCCTGACTAGTGAATTTTAAACATTTATTTGATAAAAATATTTTGTAAAGACAACCTGGAAGTGCATGAAATGTTCAGTAGAGACTACTGGTGCCACGGTCCAGGTGATTATTCTTTAGAAACTTCGCCCTCTCCTTAGTTCTACTCCCAATGTTTTTCCCTCTCCTTAGAGATATACACATATTGCTATCCCCCTCTTATTAGTTATACTCTCATTGCTATCCCCCTCTCCTGAGTTCTACTCTCACCATCCTCATCTCATTAGTTTTACTCCCATTACTATCCCCCTCTCCTTAGTTCTCCTCTCATTGCTATCCCCCCTCTCCTTAGTTATACTCTCATTGCTATCCCCCTCTCCTTAGTTATACTCTCATTGCTATCCCCCCTCTCCTTAGTTATACTCTCATTGCTATACCCCTCTCCTTAGTTCTACTCTCATTTCTATCCCTCCTCTCCTTAGGTTAACTCTCATTGCTATGCCCCTCTCCTTAGCTCTACTCTCATTGGTATCCCCCTCTCCTTAGTTCTACTCTCAGTGCTATCCCCCCTCTCCTTAGGTTAACTCTCATTGCTATGCCCCACTCCTTAGCTCTACTCTCATTGGTATCCCCCTCTTCTAAATTATACTCTCATTGTTATCCCCCTCCCTTAGTTATACTCTCATTGGTATCCCCCTTCTCCTTAGTTATACTCTCATTGCTATCCCCCTATCCTTATTTCTACTTTCATTGGTATCCCCCTCTCCTTAGTTTTACTCTCATTGGTAGCCTCCTATCCTTAGTTATACTCTCATTGGTATTTCCTTCTCATTAGTTATACTCTCATTAGTATCCCCCTCTCATTAGATATATTTTCAAGCATAAGAAGAGAGAGAGCTTTGAGGGTCGTTAAAATAACATGAGACCCTTGTTATCATCGTTTTTAGAGTTTGAAAAGTGATTCTTTCTCACAATTTTCTCTCATTGCTCTTGTCGCAAAAATCTGCAAGTTACTTATAAAGAGAAACCGAGATTGAATTCTAATTAATGTTCAGGTTGCTGGAAATTACATATTCAGTCCGTTTGAATTTCTTTTGTTTAGGCATTAATGAATAGTCTGCAGGCTGATCTGGACTCGACTGACCCAGCAGATTTTGATGCTCTTCAAACTAAGAGAAAAAACTGGGCAAAGGTATAATTTTTTATTAGTAGATTTTTCATTTTATATATTGGTTCAGAAATTTTTTATTAGTAGATTTTTCATTTTATATATTGGTTCAGAAATTTTTTATTAGTAGATTTTTCATTTTATATATTGCTTCAGAAATTTTTTATTAGTAGATTGTTCATTTTATATATTGGTTCAGAAACCTTTTTCAATATTACAGATTACTCGCCTCATTCTCTATTTTTTTATCTTTAAAATTATGATTCCTGCTAGATTAATATACGATGTTTGAAATTTTAAAAGTTTACACCATCAGGTTGGAAAGATAAAAGAGTCTAAAATAAAAAATTAAAGCTTGAGACTGATGATAAAACTATCTTTAATATTTAATTTTCTTTCAAGGTTCTTCATCAGAATCATTATCTTTTCCTACAGCTGAAGAGGAACATTTTAGGTTGCTTAAAGGTATAGCTTTCTTGTTTAATTTTTTTTCAATGAAAATGAGTGCTATTTATAACTTTAATAAGATTTTAGAAAACATATTAGTGAACTTCTGTATACTATCTGAAAAGGATAAATTTTTTATATTTTGTGCCGCGAAAATCTACCATGGTTCTTCCGTAAAATCTACCATGGTTCTTTCGTAAAGAAATAATATATCTGTACAGTGTACAGCTTGTACCATATGTTTCCAATTGCTTAATACAGCAAATCGTTTTTGGCACTTTTTGAATTGGGTGGCATTTGAAATAACAGTCCCATTTAAATTACATACTTCGATGAGTGCTTTACATATATCTTTGTCGAAACTTAAGGGGGCGTCTGTGAATTAACTAGTTGCCTGGTTGACTAATTGACTTGTTGACTTCCTGACTAATTGACTTGTTGACTTGTTGAATGGGCTCCTTAACTCGGACACAAAAGTTGCAAATAATCACGTAAATGGATATATTTCAAACCTGCAATAAAATGTAGGTATAGCAAAAATAAATGACAATTCATAAATGTTATTGAATGTTTAATAAAATATCTTACTATTTGTCGTGTCAGTGTGATAAGGAGTGATTAAGGATCGGAGGGTTTGATGGAAAAGTTTAAAACATTTGTAAATAGTTCAGAAAATATAAACCCGGTTGTTTAAGTGGAATCTACTATGGATTGCAAAGTTATTTGTGGATTTAATTTTTCACTAGTAAATGTTTCACTATTTGTTGTTTTACTTTTGTCGGAGAGTACAGAAAATTGTCCGAGAATTATTTGGTTTGGATTTGGACGACATTACGCGGGGGGAGTTTTTAGAAGATAGATTTATGGTCAACAATCTTCTGTCAGAGTCAAAATTTTACATATTGTAAGAAAAACAATTTTTAGAATAAAAAATTTTGAAAAACATTTTCTCTTATTTAATTATGCAAAATTTTGACTCTGAAGCAAAAAAAAGGGAAAAAGACCCAAAAACGAAAAAACTGAATACATACCACTAATATCGAGGAATTAATAATATTCTTATTGTGCAGATGCTCCCTGAAGCTCGGCTGGAGCAGCAGAACAGGAAAAGGTTGGAATTGCAGGTTGCCCTGGCAGAACAAAATATTCAAGTCTTTGATGTGTAAGTGGATTTATACACAGACAACCCCATAAATAATAATAATAATATAAGGTTGGATCCAGGGTTAACTATTCTTCGAGGAAGAATGATTCAACATTGTAATGGACCGAAACTCCAGCTTGCTAATATGGATTTAAAGGTAAACTAAAATTTAAGGAATATTAATATAAATAGTAAATATAAAATAAGTTTTGTTTTATGATTATCAAAATAGGATTTTGATTTCTGATTATCAAAATAGGATTTTGATTTCTGATTATCAAAATAGGATTTTGATTTCTGATTATCAAAATAGGATTTTGATATATGATTATCAAAATAGGATTTTGATTCATGATTATCAAAATAGGATTTTGATTTATGATTATCAAAATAAGATATTTAAACAAAATCAATTTAATCTTTTGAAAGACACAAGATACTGATAATTATACTTATAAGGTTCATAATATACAAGTTTTCATCCCCGGACATATAAGTCTATTGAAAAATTGCAAATATCAAAATAATTGTATGCATTTCCAAATAAAGAGAGACCTAAGACGTCAACCGTTCCGTCGTTAGTTTTCATTGAATCTTTGACTGCAGAAATAAAATACAATGACTATATTTTTTTTCTATGGTTTCGTCAATTAATCAAAAAAAATATATGAAATAAGGGAGATGAAAATCTATGTAGTGCATTGGTCCAATTGTTTCAAATAAATCAAATAATCTGAGAAATCTGATTTTCTTATCCTAGCATCTTTGTATTCTGAGGTTAAAAACTAGAGTTTGAAGCAAGTAATCATTTCTTAATTTTAGAATAAAAAGATCTCAAGATTGGAATTCCTTCAAGCTACGGCCAGATCCTTGAATAATGTGAAGATTGCAACCAGCTGTTTCGAGGATTATCAGCAAGATCCCTCAGTGGGCTCGGATTAACAAGATAAACTCTAAGTGGGCTCGGAACAAAATATTGTACGGCTTAAGAATGCGTCTGATATCCTAGCCAAATGCCAAATTATTATAATATAAAAAATCAACATTTTTTACCTCAAATAAGTAGTTTTTGTAATTTTTCTATGATGATAAAATAAAAGAATATATTTGATATCGATAAGCTTTGCTAATTTTGATCTTTTTAGGAGTAAAATGGTGGAAAAAAGTATTCTTTTTATTTTTGACATGTTTATTGTTTGACTGGATGTTGCGCAACTTCCTAAATTAATCTCCAAAAGTTGTAAATCCATTTTGTATTATATATCCATTTATTGCACAATAGGGCTGGGGGGCATGCAAAGGACAAAAATTCCTTTGTAAAAGATATATGAGAATATGTTTTATTGTTATAAATATTCACTGTCTTAAATCTTTTTCCCATTATATTAATTTTATATATTTTATATTAATCATTTTAAATCATGTATTAACCCTATCACGGTTGGGGGGGGGGTCCAATCACCCCCCTGAACCTTGTTTTCTTTTTCAACATTATAGTTGTGAACAAATTTTGCTAAATTTTTTTTTATGTATAGGGTAGGTGGAGAATGGTCAAATGGCGGGTTAGTGTTTTAAAAAAAAATCAGAAATGTTTAATAACTTTTTTATTAATTAGGCTACAGGGATAAAACTTAAATATTTGAAAAAACCATAAAATATGAATATAAGAACATTAGGGAACAAAAATAAAGGGAATGAAAATGTTGCTGGTTTAGCATGTAAAAGCCAGTCGCATTGCTTTGTAGACGGGTTCCTTTTGTTAGAGACATCATATTTGCGGAATGATATATACTTTGGAGAAAAAAACTCAGCGGGAGCGGTTGAACCAGCGGTTGAGATCTAGCCTAGACTCTACGCAGTTCAGAATAAGAAATGCATCTTTTTTGCTCAAATTTAAAATTTGTTCAGTCGCTAACTTTTTTGATTTCAACCGCTGGTTTTCAGATTTTTCAGAACTTTTTTACTTTCAACCGCTGGTTTAAAGATTTTTCAGCAACATTTTGCTTACAACCGTTTTCCGATATTTCAGCAACTTTTTTGCTTTCAGCAGCTGTTTTTCCGATTTTTCAGCAACTTTTTTGCTTTTAACCGCTGGTTTAAAAATTTTTCTGCAAATTTTTTTTCAGCAACTTTATAACTTTCAATCGCTGATTTAAAGATTTTTCAGCAACTTTTTTGCTTTCAACCGCTGGTTTAAAGACTTTTCAGCTAATTTTTTTTCAGCAACTTTTTAACTTTTACCTGCTCTGCTGATTTAAAGATTTTTTAGCAACTTTTTTGCTTTCAACCGCTGGTTTAAAGATTTTTTAGCAAAAATTTTTTCAGCAAATTTTTAACTTTCAACCGCTGATTTAAAGTTTTTTTAGTAACTTTTTTGCTTTCAACCGCTGGTTTAAATATTTTTCAGCTAATTTTTTTTCAGCAACTTTTTAACTTTGAACCGCTGATTTAAAGATTTTTCAGCAACTTTTTTGCTTTCAACTGCTGTAAAAAAGTTGCTGAAAAATCTGAAAACCAGGGGTTGCAAGCAAAAAAGTTGCTGAACTATCTGAAAACGGTTGAAAGCAAAATGTTGCTGAAAATTCTTTGAAACAGCGGTTGAAAGTAAAAAAGTTCTGAAAAATCTTAAAATCAGCTGTCGAAAGTTAAAAAGTTGCTGAAAAATTTTTAAACCAGCGGTTGAAAGCAAAAAAAGATGCTGAAATATCTGAAAACGGTTGTAAGTAAAAAAGTTGCTGAAAAATCTGAAAACCAGTGGTTGCAAGCAAAAAAATTGCTGAAATATCTGAAAACGGTTGTAAGCAAAATGTTGCTGAAAAATCTTCAAACCAGCGGTTGAAAGTAAAAAAATTCTGAAAAATCTGTAAACTGGCGGTTGAAAGTTAAAAAGTTGCTAAAAATTTTTAAACCAGCAGTTAAAAGCAAAAAAGTTGCTAAAATATCTGAAAACGGTTATAAGCAAAAAGTTGCTGAAAAATCTTTAAACCAGCGGTTGAAAGTAAAAAAGTTCTGAAAGATCTGAAAACCGGCGGTTACAAGCAAAAAAGTTGCTGAAAAATCTGAAAAACAGCGGTTGAAATCAAAAAAGTTGCTGAAAAATCTGAAAACAGTTGAAAGCAAAAAAGTTGCTGAAAAATCTTTAAAACAGTGGTTGAAAGCAAAAAGTTGCTGAAAAATCAGAAAACCAGCGGTTGAAAGCAAAAAGTTGCTAAAAAATCAGAAAACGTTATTCATGAAAAATTTCATTTGTTGAAAAAGTGCGATTTAGCGGTTGAACAAATTGTAAATTTCTTATTAATTTTTTATTCTGAACTGCGTAAAGTCTAGGCTAGATCTCAAACACTGGTTCAACAGGCTCCTGCTGAGTTTTTTTCTCCAAAGTATATAGCATTCATATTTGCGAGCTGTTTTATATTTAAGAATTTTGTTTATGCATTATACAATATACAATCTGAAGTTTGTACTGCCACAGAATGTCTTCTCGAGTGTTTGTTTAGGCTTAGGACTATTAACCCTGGTTCATTAAGGACTTCGTTTCCTTAATTAATAGTCATACTTTCTCCTTATAGAAGTCGTAAAAAAATAACAATTCGAATTCGGAGTTTTGAAAACCATTTGGACGAAGAATAATTGGTATTTCCGAGGTATGTGTTTACACTGTTTGCTAGCGTAAACTCCCATGCATACACTTTCAGATAAATAAACACAACAGAGCTAGATTTTCTGGACTCGGTGATCAGTAAAAGGTTTTGGAACCGTTTCTAAATCAGGCATTGTCAAGTTTTTGTGTTGAAGGTTACTCGAAATTACGCTTGAAGCCCCTTACATGCTCTCATTTCGTCATTAAGAATACGTTAATTAAGATCGAATGTTTGATCAAAACTAAACGGTTATTCAACTTTTTTTGTTTTAAGATTTGAAAAATGACTCGATTCAAACTTCAGAATGGGTAAAATTTCCTTCTCTGGTGCCAAACTTTATGAATTAAAGAGAGGTCGCTGAAATAGCTATACCACTGGTTCTAATCCTGAATCACAGATTCAAAGAAAAGGTTTCATGAAAATTTTAATCAGTGATTCAGGATTTAAACGGATAGTATGTAGTTCATAAAAATTTAGCCCCTGAAAAAATTTTTAGTAAGAACTTATCATTTGTATTTGTTTGCAGAAGTAAAATACTACCTGAGCCCACGATTTAAAAATTCGGGAAAATACGGCTCGGGTCTAAGCTGTCGTTGGGCTTTATTTAAGGCTTGAGCTTTCGGATTCAAGCTGCATCTAATTTTCCACAGAGTTGGGTTTAAAAACCGGTTTAATATTCTATTTGGCAGATTTTCATGGCATGTATTGGCGCATTCCGGGTTTTATGAAGAAAAGAATAATAAAGTTTACCCATGTATTGCGAAATGAAATCCAAAACTAAAAGTATAAATATACAAACCTTGGAGCTGCACTGTTTCAAAAAGGTCACAAAGAGAAAATGCAGATTTATTATTTGTGATGAAAGTTAACTCTTGTTATTATGAGACAAATTGTGTATGAATTAAACTGATTTTATAATTTGTACGATACTAATCAAGAACTTGGAGATTATAGGTTTTAACAAACATTTATTAATATTTGAATGTTTTGATAAAATTCGTAAATCATAAAATATTGTAGCAATTGCAATATAGTTCAGCAATCTCATCGAGAACCAAAAAGGACGAACTTTTTTATTTACAGAAAAAAAGACCATTTTAAAGTATACTCTTCTGTCAAAATATTGATTAGTGATCAAATCAAAATTGAACAAATGTTCATTGTTTATTTCACTAACAAAATCTTAAATATGGATGGCCCATGTTAGGCAGGAATAGAGCCAAATCACAGAAAACATTGTAAAACCTACCTTATTTTTACAAACATCATCCCGTTTGTATTCATCTCAGTATAAAGTTGGCAATATATCCCAATCAATATTCCAGTCCATTTCTAAATAAGAATATACAGAAAATAAAACATAAGTAAAATTTTTAAATGAATTAACAAAAAGTCATTACAAATCAAAATCAAATTTATTGAAATAATTAAAAATT